>NW_027283200.1:40000-43801 GCF_046629955.1 Centroberyx affinis | reverse complement strand
GTCACACACTTTTGATGGGTGTGTGTGCGTGCGTGTGTGTGTGTGCGTGTGTGTGTGTGTGTGTGTGTATGTGTGTGTGTGTGTGTGTGTGAGGCCTCAGGCACACACACAGGTCAGGACGGATGAATATGTTTCTGATGTTTTGGTCATAATGTACCTGCAGTCTGAAATAAACATATTCCCATAAAAGGAAGTGTTTGTAGTTGATTTCTTTCATCAAATCATGTCTTATTTTTTCATCTTTTCATTTCCTTTTCATTTATTTTTGTTTTCCCTGTCTGAACCTGGAGGAAACATCACATTTTAATCAGAATCACTTTAATTAGCCTTAAAACACCCTGTTAGCATCATTAGCATGACTTAGTGAATTCTGTATACTGTTAGCCACAAGCTCATAAGCTGAGCAAAATAGCTGCAAGCTACACAGTAAGCACACATTGTAGAGGAAATACAATTTTAAATTCTGAGTCATTTGGCCTTCAGCTTGCTTTAGATGAATTGTTAGCAATGTCTTACTGACAACAAAAAACCACAAGCTAACAAGCTGAGCAGCTGAACGAAATCTACATCAGACCTTGAGCTAGCTTCAAACAAGTTTTTAGCATTGTTAGCATTCCTTTGTGAAGATTTAGCCACTGTTTTTTAATAGTGCGTGATAGATTTGATTTCCAGAGGATGGGCCGTTGGTCATGAACTGGTTTTCAGCTGCATATCAGTGGGGTTAGAAACATTCTGGTTACAATTTAACTGTGGTTCTCTGAGTTAAGAGACTATCACTCCAATCTGTTACACATACAGGGAGTGACCCCACGAGGGTTGACTATGTGATGTGGATTTTCTTAAGACCGCATGGAATCATTGTTTATTTGATTGGAACATGTCTCAGAGTGGGAGTCGAGCTGGAGAGATAGTCTCTTCATTCAGAGAACCACAGTTCCATCATAACCTGAATGTTACCAATCATATCGAGACTCCAAGCAACTCTCTCTCCTCTAGAGAGAGTAAAATCTCAAATAAAAAAAGCTGCCTTCAGTGACAGCCACTTCAGCTCCACAAAGGGGGCCAGATCCCAAAAGGGGGCGGCAGGCGCCTTGAGGAACCATGAAATCAGGTAAGAGCAGCCCTCGCTCAGCTGTATGGGTGGCTTTGACAGCTGCTACCACACCTCTGAGGCTAGTTGAGGACTTCCCTGCATCCAGTTGCTCCTGCAAGGACTGCAGGGTGTCATGAGCGACAGAAGGGGGATCCACCTGGTCTGCTTCACACCATGACACAAACACACCCCATCAGTAGGAGTAAGCTGCTCTTGTTGACGACGCCTAAACCCCTTTCAAAATCCTGACTACTGATTCAGGTGGCCCATGGCTAGGAGCTCGGTCCTCTCAGAAGCCAGGCCCAGATCCTGAGTCCCTGTGGGAAGGGTGGAACAAGGACAGCAGATCCCTCCGGACTGGAAGCTACCATGACATTCCATCCAGCAGAGGCAGACTTGCTGAAACCACACCATTTGATGCCAGTTCAGTGCCACCAGAATCAGTCTCACACTGTCCATCTGTACTCTCTAAAGAAGGAGTGAGAAAAGGATGAATGGAGGGAAGACATACAGCAGGCCTGGAGGGCACCGATGTGCTTTGGGAATCGGTCCCAAAGCGACGGTTGTCCTTTCCCAGGCAGCAGAACGGAGGGCAATGTGTTGATTGTCTGGAGGCGAATAGATATGCTTCTGCCCACCCGAAGTGGCACCCGATCTCCTTGGCTACTTTGGGGTGGAGCCTCTGCTCCCCTGGTTCTGAGCCTTCCTGGGCAGCCAGCGACCATAACGTTTGTGTCACATGGGCTGCCCTCAATGACCTGAGCCGAAGGTGCACCTGTGTAGACAATTTGTGTTCCAGCTTGCACAGGAGGGGAGAACCAAGGCCACCTTGTCTGTTGACATAGACTCTGGCTTAAGAGCTGGGACCCAGGGTGCTTCTCCTTGCAATACCACCTGGATCCTTCCACCAATGGAGGACTGATTTCAGCCTTCGAGTGACCATTACCTTGACCTGCAAGGACTTCTGTGGATGGAGCCCCAAGTCCCAGAAGTACCTCTGCACAGGTTGCGCCCATTAAGGGTAATTTGTACTTCTGCGTGCGGCACCACCACTGTGTCTGTGAGCGTAGGTGTTTGTGTTGTTTCGTATTTTCTGCTACCTGTATCTGGTTGATGTGGGTCAATAGTGACGACAACATGGACCAGATGGAAGATAGACGAGCTCAGGAGGTTCAGATATGTTTATCTATATGACAGCTCATCTCCCAATTATAAACTGAAATATCCACAACATGAGTTTCAGAGAATGGAAACACTTCTACTTCTTCTGTTATTACTTCTGTGTTAACAAAGCACCACACTGCCATATAGCATTTCAGTGGTCTACATGCAGAATCACCAACGCAGAACTATAAGTGCTCAAACCGCCGTAGACACCTTACATAGCTACGGCATAACTTTGAAACAAAAGTATAAAAACTGACTCACCTCCAGTTGGAATTGTGAGAAGTAAGCCCCGAAGTCTTCCTGCCATTCTCTCTCTATCTCAGTCTGTCAGTGTGTTAGTCCTGAAGTCCGGTAAATTCCCAGGAACTGCATCACCTGGGAGGGGTCCAGCCGGCTTTCCTCTGCATTGAGGTGTAGGCCAAAGCTCTAGACCTGTTCTGGGAGAAGGGCTACGTGATTGCAGCGCTGCTGCTCCATATGACCACATGTAACTAACTGCATATATGCACTTGGTGAAGGTGCTGGGAGCCAGGGAGATCCCAAAGGGAAGGACATGAAACTCAAAGGTCCTGCCCTTATGCTCACTGTCCATTACTCCCTCCATCTCGGACGTTTAGCAACCGGCATTTTCCTGAGAGGAAAGAAACAATGACGGGCCTCTCTAGTGCGTGCAGGCAGGATAAAACAGTCTATGCATGCTGCTGGGTTCTCTCTAGCCATCAATGCATGGCTGTATCCCAAGTATGAAACACGCTCTTCATGGTCGTCCTCTATTGGCAATCACACCACAACCCACACAACAATGACTCTCATGGCTTGCCATCCCTAGTCTGGCGGGCTTGCCGAGTCTCACGGGACCCCAGGGCGACACATGTGACCTCTTGTTTACACTCAGTACGAACAGTGCCTTCGCTTTCTCCACAACCTCTGAGGAGTTTGGGGGGAAATCTGCTCCAGGTGCCGGAGGAATCTCCGCTGCCTTAGCCGACTCTGTCAGCACAGATCACAAACTTCCCCAGGTGTGTTAGCTGACATGCCATGAAAACACTCCTGTTGGCGTCCCACAGAGGCCTTGACCCCCAGCCAGGTAAGACAGGTAAGACAAGTGAAGACAGGTAAGACAGGTAAGACAGGTGAAGACAGGTAAGACAGGTGAAGACAGGTGAAGACAGATAAGACAGGTGAAGACAGATAAGACAGGTGAAGACAGTAAGACAGGTGAAGACAGGTAAAACAGGTGAAGACAGATAAGACAGGTGAAGACAGATAAGACAGGTGAAGACAGGTAAGACAGGTAAGACAGGTAAGACAGGTGCCCACAGCCTGCTGGGTCAGTAGATGCCCTGCTGCTACCTCACATAGCACTACTGCACAAGTAGAGATTAGTCGGTGTTACCATGCCAACACAGCTGTATTATAGCAGAGCCATAGAGAGAGAGAGTCGCGACATCTCCGTTCTCTCCAATGGACCATTTTTTTTACAGCAATGGCGGATCGCAGAGCCTCTATAGTTCCCGTTTGTGATGCAGTTTGAAAGGGTT
>NW_027283200.1:22500-35000 GCF_046629955.1 Centroberyx affinis | reverse complement strand
GTCAGGTAGAAGTCCAGTGTTTCTCCTGTATATATTCTACTGTGGTGGGCTGCCACGGATGCCATGCTAAAAATATTTTCAAAATAATTTTATTTTAGGCTTAAATCTCACTAATCTCAATATGCCTATAGTGTTTCTATAATCATTCAGTCATTTACTATAGTAACTGCTGCATGTGTTTCTCCCCCGGACCATGGCGGCGCTGTAAGAAAAAATTCTCGGGGAAACACTGCAGTCTGAGTAATCGTGCTACAGAAAAGCCATTTGTTAGCAGGC
Organism: Centroberyx affinis; assembly: GCF_046629955.1. Lineage (NCBI taxonomy): Eukaryota > Metazoa > Chordata > Actinopteri > Beryciformes > Berycidae > Centroberyx > Centroberyx affinis. The sequence goes on along the minus strand of NW_027283200.1, from coordinate 34,724 downwards.
TGCGTTTACTTTTTGATTTGATTGGCTCATGTTATGACAGGTCCGGTACAGGAGGGTTGTATTAGTCTCAGCCGGTCTAAGCGCATAAACACAGTGAAGTAAACCTGGCAGTGCGATTCCAAAAAAATGTACCCGCCAAACCCAAAATTTACCCGCATTTGCCGTTGGCAGGTGTTAATTTTGGACCCTGGTTATGCCCAATATTTCTTTGCATTGCCTTATTTTTTTAGCCAGTGGTTCTGTAGTTATTGTGAACACAGAAGGCGATAGAGGACAGCCTAGTCTAGTTCCCCTTGTAAAAGAGTAACTAAACCCAAATCTGTGGTGAAGCCTGACACCTAATGGTGAAAAGTAGGGTACTGAAGTGGCCACCTGCCATTGGCTGGTCTTTGAGCCAGGTGATGTCACCACCTGTTGTACTCTATGGAAGGTGACATCTGTCTGTTTGGGGTTCAGTTCCTCTTTAAAGGGAATGGTTTCGGATCACGCACCATTTGAATGGATTTTGCAGTTGAGTTTTTAATGATTGACAAATTCTAGGGAAAAATGAAATGCTTCTAAACTATTAAATGAATACAGCCATTCTACTTGATCAAATGACTTTTCGGCATGAACCAGCATAATGGCTAGATTGATTCTTTTTTTTTCATGTTGTATTTGTATTGTATTTTGTATTTGTATACTTTATTATCCCTGTGGGGATAATAAAGCATGCATTTGCAGTATTAACCCTAACATACATGTTTGATGGTGGGAGGAAACTGGAGCACCTGGCGGAAACCCACACAAACACAGGGAGAACATGCAAACTCCACACAGGAAGGACCTGGGATGGACCAGGGTTCAAACCCAGGACCTTCTTGCTGTGAGGCACCGTGCTGTTGAATGGTTGTTATTTTATTGTATTGTGTGCATAAACTTTGATTCTGTATGAATCCAGCTTGATTTGGATGAATTATTTATGGAAGTACCTTTGCAATTGTTATTACTTGTTATTATATATTGTTAGAACTTTCGTTGTTATTGTATTATTACAATTGAAGTAATTGGTAATCTGCTGGTGTGTATTCCTTTCCTTTGTGTTTTCAATATAACTATTACTACTGTTTGATACATGGTATTAGGTAGGGATTTACTAACTAACGCCTGTGAATAAGGGTTCATATTTTCCCAAAATGTTGCATAAAACTTGAAAAAGAAAGCCATCTAATTCTGGCTCTTTCCTGATAGGAAATGTTTTAATCATTTTCAATACTTCTTCTGTCTCATTTGTTAAATTGTCTTTCTGTTTATTAAGTTGTTCTGCTGACTTGATGTTGTTTTATTTGTGATTTATATAGGTCAGCTACAGGATGTCCTGACCCAGCACAGCTGCTCCTCATGGACAGCAGCGAGGCGTCGGGCCGCGCTCTCCCAGCGGGCCTGTAGGGGGACCAGGTGGTCCGGACCGAGCCGGCCTGAACAGAACTGCCGCTTCACATCGAGAGTTCCTGAACCGCACCGGGTTCCTCCTGCGTACCGACCCCGCCTCAAAGAGCCGGAGGAGCAGGTGGTGAAGTGGATCGAGGTTCTGCAGGGCTGCGACTTTGAGGTTCAGCACCGGGTGGGACGTCTGCAGGCCATGGTAATCCTCTCCTGCACAAACACCTGCAAACACTATGACCGCCATGATGACATCAATACCATCAAATTCAATACTATCAAATGGTATTTAGTTATTTATTTGAGTGGATCTATAACAGAAACTCTGACTGCAGCTCTGACCGTAAAAGCCCGGTCACATCTGGTCTTTGTCCTGGACTTTGCCAGCAGCGTCCTGCCTGAGGATCTGAGGCTGCAGACTGGCTCATGGGGAATTAAATATCTAATATCTAGCTGAGGTCCACACCATGCAGTCCCTTCAAAGTTATCGGTCACAAATTAAAATGAATTCTAAAACAAACTGGCAACCAGTGTAGGAAGGCTTAGATCAGTGTAATATAATCCAACATGGGTTTAGTTAGAAGTCTAGCATTCCTGACCACAGCAGAGAAAGTATTAGCAAGGTGTGATAGGAACCAGTGTATGTGATGTTAAGATGTAAAATAATTAAAATAGAGCAGAAACCAGCATCAGCAGCAAGGAGAAGGTCCTCAGTAACCTGAAGTATTGCAGCTTCTGTGCTGAGCAGAACTCTAGATTGACTGAAACCTCTCAAAATGTTAGCTAAAAATGGAGCTACAGTCTGGAAACTGGACTTGTTTCTAAGGCATAAGCTAGCAGTCAAGACACGCTGGTCATTTTCAAAAGGCAGGACTAAATAAAAGAAGGAGAAATATGCATTAAACCTATGGGTTCCCAATATCCATACCCTGATACCTTTAGTGGATCTGGTGTTATTCTTATGACCAAGTACACCAATTATTTAATTAATCAATATTAGAAAGAATGAATCTGTCTGCTGTGAGGACTGTTGAAGTACAGCATGGTCAAAGTAAGTGGGACTGAGCCAGTTGTTAATGAGCTGTTAATGAGCCAGACTGTTTCAGTTCAGGAAGTCTGCTGGGACAGAGTCTGGAGGACAGGATGTGGTCTTGACCTGCAGGGTTCTGCTGCCGGATATCATCCACCTTTTCCACCTTTTCCACCTTTTCTACCTTTTCTACCAAAATCAGTATCATCTTTTAAGTCACTTCTTAAAACCTGTTTTTATATAAAGGCCTTCTCTTAGTGTTTTTTTTTTTTTTTTTTTTTACTGATTTTATTCTATTTAATTAAAACTTTATTCCATTTCATTGTATTCTTTCTTTCTTTAAATGTTTTTTTTTCTACTTTTAAGTACTTTATCTCATATGATGTTTTATTGACTTTTTTAGACTCTGTTTTTATTGTTGTAAAGCACTTTGTAACTCGGTTTTGCCATATAAATAAAGTTTATTGTTTTATTATTATTATAAATAATACAGGACAGGCAGCCCTCCCCCACTGTGGGACCAGGTGTGCTGTGTGTCTGTCTGGAGGCCAGCGTCCTGTCAGAGAAGAGTTAGGCCCCAGGTCACCTGACCGCCCCGATGGCTCCACCCCCCTCAGAGCAGCCTGGTGCCGAACCTTCACTGCCGCCAAGTCCAGACCTGTCCCGGCTGTGGTGGGCCTGTCCCGGCTGTGGTTTGAGTTTGAGTTTGAGTTTTTATTAGGACCTCTTTTAGCCAATGGCTACTCTTCCAAGAGTCCTGAACATTAAAACATATCAGTAAATCATCATCATTATTACATACACATTTCAATACATATCAATATAACATCTAAAACATAACAACATTAACACATACCAATACACTCAATTTATTGTACACAAATTAGTCCCAATGACGGTCTAAAAGAGTCTTAATATGCTTTTTGAAGTCTCTTCTATGTAAACCTCTGATAGAAGCAGGTAGCCTGTTCCATAAAATCATTACTCGATGGGAGAATTTGCACTTACCACTTAAACATCTAAAATTTGGAGTGACATAGTCAGATGTCAGTGCAGCTCTAGTATTAATCGAATGTCTATCCCTCACCAAGTGGAACCTGGAATTTATTGATTTTGGCCTCTTCTTTGTTTGGATATTGTAAAAAAGATTAAGTGCAGACCTATCAATTGTATCCCTAACTGATGACCAGCCGAGGGCATTATGACGCTCAACAACTGGCGTATCATACGAGCATTTAAGTATGATTCTAGCTGCCTTATTTTGTGCTATCTGCAGCCTCTTAATTTCACCCTTTCTAGCACTTCCCCAAACCTCTGCACAGTAAGACATTTGACTCCCTATTAGTGCTTGAGCTACTTGTTTTAAAATATTCCTCCTAGAACCAACTAGCATCACTTTGGTTTTCCTCATGTTTAGCACCAGTTTGTTCAACCTGACCCACTCTATGAGGCTTTCGAAATCCAGCTTCAATGCTTCCTCTATTTCACTGTTGATGTTTCCTGTAGCATACACTGTTACGTCATCTGCAAATATGGTAGCTTCAGATTTAGCTAGTACATGAGATATATCATTGATGTATAGTGTGTACAACAAAGGACCCAAACAGCTGCCCTGAGGCACTCCACATTGAAGCAAGAAAGGTGGAGAAAATGCACCATTGGTATAGACGGTCTGTGTTCTCTCAGACAGATAGGATCTCATCCACTTCATGGCTTTCTGATCAAAGTTATATTGAAGAAGTTTCATTAATAGTATCTCATGATCTACTAGGTCAAATGCTGCAGTGAAGTCTAAAAATAACACACCAACAGCTTTACTATTATCAATATAATCCAGCCAGTTATCACTCATCTCTATTAGAGCAGTTGCAGTGGAGTGGTCTTTACGATAGGCATGTTGGTTTGGAGAGATAAGGTCGTTCCTTTCCACATAGTCCCATATCTGATTACTCACTATGCTTTCTAAAACTTTACCAAGAGCTGGCAGAACACTGATAGGTCGACTGTTGTCAGTGGTAATTGTTTTTTTGTTGTCTTTGGGTATTGGAGGAGGAGTTTGACAACTTCATTAGTTGTCACCAATGTAGGAGTAAATGAACAAGATTTGTCACACATAATGTTTTCCTTTATCAATTGTACAGTACTGTGTTCGGATGCTGTATAGTTAACTTTCAACCTTAGATCATTGACTTTGTTTTAAAAAAAACTAGCAAAGTGACTAGAAATTTGTGCTGGTTTTGTCAATATATCCCCATTGATTTCTATATTGGTTGGGAATATTGATGAAGATGTCCCTAGCAGGCCCTTAACAGTGTTCCACGATGCTTTTGGGTCATATTTACATTTGCTAAAAGCATTTTCATAAAATAACGCCTTTTTCCTACGATTTATATTAAGTGCATGATTGCGCAGCTTTCTGTAATTTTATCTATCTGATTCCTGTTTTGTCTGAGAGGCAATCACTTTAGCTCTGTTTCTTTCACTAAATATCTTCACAAGTTCATCATCTATCCAAGGAGAGGAACGTGCTTTGATTGTTCGCTTCTTCACTGGAGCATGATGGTCCATTACATCAGTTAAAGGTTTTGTGAAGCATTCAGTTGCATGATCAAGATTGTCCTCTAGATATATTAACTCCCATGGTATGGCAGCCAAATCACTTTCAAATACTTCCTTATTAAAATGTTTGAAGCTCCTTTTTATTGTGACATGCGGTGGTTTTCTAGGGACTTTAGTAGATTTCGTGATTGTTGTTATATTGTGGTCTGACCAGCCAACAGGAAAGGAATTTGCTTTAGAACTCTGTTCTGGTATGTTACAAAAAATCAAATCTATACATGTCTCTACACATTTTCCTCTCCTAGAGGACAATCTTGTTACTCCATCCACCATCTGTGTCATATTACAAGAGATAGCAAACTTTGACAGTTTTGTCTTATTTACATTAGTTTCATCCTTCCAGTTTATATTAAAATCACCAAGTAAAAAAACATCCCTGTTCTCATCCGTTGCTCTGTCGACACTTCCACATAGGTCGGTCAGATAGGCTGCATTGGAACTTGGAGGCCTATAAACACAACCAACTAAAATGGGTGACTGGTGTGGTAGTTGCACCTGCACCCAAATTACTTCCACTTGGTTTGCATGTAAATCATCCCGACAGTGGAAGTGAATATGGTTCTGTATATAAAGAGCTACACCCCCCCCATTCCTATTTCTGTCTCTCCTTAGTAAACTGTATCCTTCAATATGTATTTGGCCATTGTTTATGGATACATCCAAGTGAGTTTCTGTGACAGCTAAGATATGGACATTGTTATGGTTCAACAAACTAGACAGTTCATGCACTTTGTTGGGAAGGCTACACACATTGATACGGGCCAAGTGCAGTCCTTTAGTTGATAACTGAAGGTCAACCAGCATGTTTGTTCTGACAGATGTCTCGTAGAGAAGGCCTCAGGCCTACTATTTAGCTAGGTTTGTCACATTAAAATAACCAGGGAGTGATGCTGGAGTCTCAAAACAGTTGGTTATTGATGTACAGTTTGTCTAATACGAGGGCGACACGTCTGTTTTGACTCCGATGTTCTTTCATGATAGGAAAAAGTTTCTTACGTCTGTCGTTGATCTCAGGAGGGAATTCGTTCGTGTTTCTCAGCTCTCTGCCCCTTCCTTTGACCAGCTCCTTCTGCTGATAGTGTTCAAAACGAGCCACTATTGCCCGTGGTCTGTCACTTGAAGGTTTCCCCATTCTGTGCACACGAGAAAATGTGATGTTTTGAACAGTTTCCATAGGCAGTTTTAGCCGGTTTGACATAAACTCCCGTATGACTGCTTCGCAGTTCGTGCCCTCCTTCTCTGGTATCCCGGTGAAAACCAGGTTGTCTCTCATGGAACGACACTGTACATCAAGAACAGAATCCTTTAACTTTTTATTGTCTATCTCAATCATGTCCACTTTGTTTTCCATGAATTCTACTTTACGTTTCAGCTCTATGTTATCCCGGATCAGGTCGTCGATTTGCATTTGACTGAACTCCAAGCTTTCTCTGAGGCTCTTTATCACCTGCATCATTGAGTCTAACATGTCCAGATTGCCAAGTCTGTTGTTGATAGACTGTAACAAATTAGTGTCAACCTCCATTGTTGCCGGCGCTTCCTCGGATAGAGTTTCCTCTCCATTTTCAACTTCAGAACGTGCTCCTTTACTCGAAGTAGGTACAGCAAAGTCTGTAATCTTCTGTGACTGCATGGTTTGATGATTATATACTTTCACCACGTGGAAGTTGAAGTGTAAAGTAGTTTACCTTTTCAGCTCGTTGGCTTGATTTTTCGGGTTTTGATCCACTCTGTTGGATGTCAAGTTCGAGTGAGCGAGTCAGTCTCCAGGGAGTGTGGAGTTTGGGTTGTTGTTGTTGGGTAGCTGGAGCCTGGGCCTGGCCTGGTAGTGCTTGGGCCTGGTCCTGGCCTAGATGGTAGCTGGAGCCTGGTGGTAGCCTGATGGTAGCTAGAGCTGGGTGGTAGCCTGGTGGTAGCTGTAGCCTGGTGATAGCCTGGTGGTAGCCTGGTGGTAGCAGGAGCCTGGGCCTGGACCTGGCCTAGATGGTAGCTGGAGCCTGGTGGTAGCTGGAGCCTGGTGGTAGCTGGAGCCTGGTGGTAGCCCGGTGGTCGCTGGAGCCTGGTGGTAGCCTGGTGGTAGCTGGAGCCTAGTGGTAGCCTGATGGTAGCTGGAGCCTGGTGGTAGCTGGAGCCTGGTGGTAGCCTGATGGTAGCTGGAGCCTGGTGGTAGCTGGAGCCTGGTGGTAGCCTGGTGGTAGCTGGAGCCTGGTGGTAGCCTGGTGGTAGCTGGAGCCTGGTGGTAGCTGGAGCCTGGTGGTAGCCTGATGGTAGCTGGAGCCTGGTGGTAGCCTGGTGGTAGCTGGAGCCTGGTGGTAGCTGGAGCCTGGTGGTAGCCTGATGGTAGCTGTAGCCTGGTGGTAGCTGGAGCCTGATGGTAGCTGGAGCCTGGTGGTAGCTGGAGCCTGGTGGTAGCTGGAGCCTGGTGGTAGCCTGGTGGTAGCTGGAGCCTGGTGGTAGCCTGATGGTAGCTGGAGCCTGGGCCCGGCCTGGTGAAGGCTAGCGACTGCTGGAGCCTGGTCCCGGCCTGGTTGTAGCTGGAGCTCAAATTGTCTAATTTCAGCCCAAATTCCACTTTTTCTAACAAAGGGTGCTTAGTATGGTGTATAAAAACATTTTTAAAACCATTGATAAAACATTGAGTAAAAAAATACAGAGGATTTTTGAGATTATGGAGGGATTTGTTTCCCAGAAAAACCTGCTGCTCTGCAGAAGAGGAAAGGGAGAGGAAAAGAGAGATGGATGAATGTGGTGGGCCTGTCCCGGCCGTGGTGGGCCTGTCCCGGCCGCGGTGGGCCTGTCCCGGCCGCGGTGGGCCTGTCCCGGCCGCGGTGGACCTGTCCCGGCCGCGGTGGGCCTGTCCCGGCCGTGGTGAGCCTGTCCCGGCTGCAGCTCCAGCCAGGCGGACGCTCCTCTGCTGTCAGGTCCGACCGGCCTGCTGCGTTAACCCTTGCCAAACCGCCAGAAAGGATCCGGGACGGGAAGCCGGACCCCCTCCCTACTCTGCTGTATCAGTCTGATCCACGGTCTGCCGGCCTCCTCTGTCCACCAGCTCCTACACACAAATACTACAGTTAATACTGCTGATCAGCTCCTGGGCCTCCAGACCAGACAGGGAACACGGGGCTGTGCAACAATGGCTCCTCCAAGAGAGAGGGGGAGAGAGAGAGAGAGAGAGAGAGAGAAGAGAGATGTATTAATGAGGACAGGAAGTGTTGACATCAGAGCAGAAAATAATGGCATTTCTTTTTGGGAGAGACATTTCAATGTCTACACAGTGTGTGTGTGTGTGTGTGTGTGTGTGTGTGTGTGTGTGAAACTTCTCCAAGCTGATGTTTCATTCTGACATTAATGAGACCAAACCTGTCAGAGAGAGAGAGAGAGGGAGAGAGAGAGAGAGAAAGAGAGAGAGAGAGAGAGAGACATTGAAAGACATAACCAGAGACAGATATAGACAGAATATGTGTCTCCACTGTCTCTCCTGCTGCTCTTCCTGTTGTTTAGTTTTGTTTACTCGCAGCATCTTCTGATGGTCAAAGTGAAGTTACATGTCAACATCCAGATATCAGGTGAAATGAAGTCTGAAGAACCCCCCCCCCAACACACACACACACTCATATGTTTTTTTTTATCGTCTTTTATCTTTTTATCGTAATTTTATCTTACTTTTATTTTATCCTTACTGTTTCATCTTCTGTTATCCTGCTGTTTACTTGAATGTTGCTTTGTCTTCCTCTGTCCTCCTCTGTCCTCCTCTGTCCTCCTCTGTCCTCCTCTGTCTTCCTCTGTCCTCCGCTGTCCTCCTCTGTCCTCCTCTGTCCTCCTCTGTCTTCCTCTGTCCTCCTCTGTCCTCCTCTGTCCTCCTCTGTCTTCCTCTGTCTTCCTCTGTCCTCCTCTGTCCTCCTTTGTCTTCCTCTGTCCTCCTCTGTCCTCCTCTGTCTTCCTGTCTTCCTCTGTCCTCCTCTGTCTTCCTCTGTCCTCCTCTGTCTTCCTCTGTCCTCCTCTGTCCTCCTCTGTCTTCCTGTCTTCCTCTGTCCTCCTCTGTCTTCCTCTGTCCTCCTCTGTCTTCCTCTGTCCTCCTGTCCTCCTCTGTCTTCCTCTGGCCTCCTCTGTCCTCCTCTGTCTTCCTCTGTCCTCCTCTGTCCTCCTCTGTCCTCCTGTCCTCCTCTGTCCTCCTCTGTCTTCCTCTGTCCTCCTCTGTCCTCCTCTGTCCTCCTGTCCTCCTCTGTCCTCCTCTGTCTTCCTCTGTCCTCCTCTGTCCTCCTGTCCTCCTCTGTCTTCCTCTGTCCTCCTCTGTCTTCCTCTGTTCTCCTGTCCTCCTCTGTCTTCCTCTGTCCTCCTCTGTCCTCCTCTGTCTTCCTCTGTCCTCCTCTGTCCTCCTCTGTCCTCCTATGTCCTCCTCTGTCCTCCTGTCCTCCTCTGTCTTCCTCTGTCCTCCTGTCCTCCTCTGTCTTCCTCTGTCCTCCTCTGTCTTCCTCTGTCCTCCTGTCCTCCTCTGTCTTCCTCTGTCCTCCTCTGTCCTCCTCTGTCTTCCTCTGTCCTCCTGTCCTCCTCTGTCTTCCTCTGTCCTCCTCTGTCTTCCTCTGTCCTCCTCTGTCCTCCTCTGTCTTCCTCTGTCTTCCTCTGTCCTCCTCTGTCTTCCTCTGTCCTCCTCTGTCTTCCTCTGTCTTCCTCTGTCCTCCTCTGTCTTCCTCTGTCTTCCTCTGTCTTCCTCTGTCCTCCTCTGTCTTCCTCTGTCCTCCTGTCCTCCTCTGTCTTCCTCTGTCCTCCTCTGTCTTCCTCTGTCCTCCTCTGTCTTCCTCTGTCTTCCTCTGTCCTCCTCTGTCCTCCTCTGTCTTCCTCTGTCCTCCTCTGTCCTCCTCTGTCCTCCTCTGTCTTCCTCTGTCTTCCTCTGTCCTCCTCTGTCCTCCTGTCCTCCTCTGTCTTCCTCTGTCTTCCTCTGTCCTCCTCTGTCCTCCTGTCCTCCTCTGTCTTCCTCTGTCTTCCTCTGTCCTCCTCTGTCTTCCTCTGTCTTCCTCTGTCCTCCGACCCCAAGAATAAACTATTGTAACAACCATCAGAGCAAAATGTTAACTTATTTCTTCTCAAAACATTATTAGTTATGTAATTAATGTCATCTGAAAAGTTAATTAAATGATGTATTGTGTTTGTGATTTTGAACATCATCTGACCCCAGGCAGAGTATTTAGGGTCCCAGAGCACATGAGGAAATCTGTCTGGGCGGAATTTGGTGCTTTTGCCCGGGGTCCCCCAGGACCCCGATACATTGGTATTTTTAAAAAGCACTAATTAAAACAGAAACAGAAAACAATGATATGAAGTCATTAGGAACAAATTGATTGACAAAGTCATGAAAAATTGGAATGATAGAATAAAGCACCTGTGAGATATGACAGAAGGTCTAGCTCTGGGGTCTGTGGGTACCCCAGAGGGAGGAGGAGGGTTAAAGGTTATAAATAAAGTTATCATTATTAATATTATATTATTATTATTATTATATTGAAGAGAGTTCAGAGCGGCTCCTCTTCCTCACAGTCTTGGCCTGACATGGCAGACGGTCCACACTGCTGTGAAACACCGAGCCGGGCCGGTGGTTTATGTTCTGTGGACACGTGTCAGGGGAAAATAAGGTTTCTCTGCCTCCAGTTCAACTACGTCCCAAAGGTTGGTTAACGGTTAAAGAAAGACAGAGAGAGAGAGAGAGAGAGAGAGAGAGAGAGAGAGAGAGAGAGAGAGAGAGAGAGAGAGAGAGAAAGACAGAGAGAGAGAGAGAGAGAGATAATTTGAATTTTAACAGTTCTTTATTAAAAACAATTTAGCAAGTTACAAATAAATAAAGCTGTCAGTCACAATAAAATAATCAACTTCCAACAAACAAAAACAAGTGCAAGCCTTTCTTCAACTCAGTTCAGTTCATCTCTACAGATAAGCTCCTCCCCCTCACCAGAGCACCGCCCACCTCCATAACACCAGATATGTGTGAACTCATCCAGATCCTTCACAGCTCTGTAATAAGTCAAATCAACCCTCACTCTGGCCTTTAGCATCCTGATGAACAAATCTTCTGCATCAAAGTCTAAAGATGGTTCCTTTTTATTTTTCAGACTCACATAAATTGCCATTTTTGCCTGTAGATGAAGTTTAAGAGTTGGCATTTATCCCTCGAGTTCTGACTGTATTTACAACCAAGAATAAAAGACTGTTTAGAAAAACCTCTCCAAACCACCTGAACATCCTCTAACAGAAGGAACAGAGGAGATTCAGAAAAGCCATGGAACAGTTTCTCTCTGGACCGCTGAGTCCAGCTCTGCAGTAGAGTCCTCGTCAGACTTTGGTAGACCGTCAGAGAGCTGGTGCTCAGTCTGGATCCTCTTGATGCTCAGTCTGGATCCTCTTGGTGCTCAGTCTGGATCCTCTTGGTGCTCAGTCTGGATCCTCTTGATGCTCAGTCTGGATCCTCTTGGTGCTCAGTCTGGATCCTCTTGGTGCTCAGTCTGGATCCTCTTCATGCTCAGTCTGGATCCCCTTGGTGCTCAGTCTGGATCCTCTTGGTGCTCAGTCTGGATCCTCTTGATGCTCAGTCTGGATCCTCTTGGTGCTCAGTCTGGATCCTCTTGGTGCTCAGTCTGGTAGAGATCACCATGAAACTCTGCTGTACTTCTCAGAAGACTCTGACAGCAGACTGAATGATCTTTCTTTGGCTGTTCTTGTGCTCTGGACTGAAGAGAAAGTCGAAGCATCCGTTTGTGAGCGTCCCAGCGCCCCCTGTGCTGTAAAACCCAGCAGGTTTTTAGATTTGAGAGCCTCAATATGGCCTCGATCTCCTGTGGACTCTGCTGAACCCTGGACCTCCACCGCTTCACTCTCCAGATCTCTCACAGATCTGACACTTCCCAACATCCCACCACTGTTGTAAAGAACTAAAATCAGCCTTTCTATTTCTGTGCTCATTCCAAAAAAACTTAAAAGCCTCTTGAAAATTATTATCTTTTAGTTTAACAGTCTTAATAAAAACAGAGCACTGAGCAAGGAAACGATCCAATAGTTCAAATGAGATCCTTTAAAGACCCTGAAGTGATAGAAGTGGTGAATCCTGGCCACAGAGAAACATTCTGCTGTCTGTGAAAACTTCTCCACACTTCGCTCAGTTCATCTG
>NW_027283200.1:7500-17500 GCF_046629955.1 Centroberyx affinis | reverse complement strand
TTAGTGGACGACCTGCTCTACCTCCTGAGCCACAGCCGCGAATGGGCTCACAACTAAATAAGCATTTTGATTGGCCGACGTCAGCTCTACCTGCTCACTACTGCAATGATTTTATTAATGACCGACACGACCATAATACAAATAAATCAACAATATGAACCATATTTACGCATATGGCATTTCTTTTCAGTATTTTAGTAAAGTCTAGTGTTTATTAACATTAAGATAAAACTTTTTCCTTTTACTAAACATATATTTTAGATACTATCCGTTGATAACGAGTCTCTAAAAACTAGTACTAGTAGCTATTACTGCCTCAGGGCAGTGTGCTGGATCCTCCTCAGTGTGTTGGATCCACCTCGGTGTGTTGGATCCTCCTCAGTGTGCTGGATCCTCCTCAGGGTGCTGAATCCTCCTCGGTGTGCTGGATCCTCCTCGGTGTGCTGGATCCTCCTCGGTGTCCTGGATCCTCCTCGGTGTGCTGAATCCTCCTCAGGGTGCTGGATCCTCCTCGGTGTCCTGGATCCTCCTCAGTGTGTTGGATCCTCCTCGGTGTGCTGAATCCTCCTCAGGGTGCTGGATCCTCCTCGGTGTGCTGGATCCTCCTCGGTGTCCTGGATCCTCCTCAGTGTGTTGGATCCTCCTCGGTGTGCTGAATCCTCCTCAGGGTGCTGGATCCTCCTCGGTGTGCTGGATCCTCCTCGGTGTGCTGGATCCTCCTCGGTGTCCTGGATCCTCCTCAGTGTGCTGGATCCTCCTCAGTGTGCTGGATCCTCCTCAGGGCGGTGTGCTGAATGTGTGCACCATGGAGATGCAGGAGTGACCAGGCAACACATGGTCCAAACCGGCCTCCTGACAGATGGATCCGGTACGTTGGGCGTCACCGGACCCCGGCCTCACTGACCCCAGGCGGTGGCCGACCCGCTCTTCACCCTAAACCACCGGCTCCACCGCTTCCTCCGCCCGGACCGCTGTCCGCTTCCCACGCCGCATATGCAATGGGATTTATCACCGGATCAATAGACCTTTCCAGTTCATCTTCCTCCATTTCAAAACGAGTGATTTCGAACGTGCGCACCATCTCCACTGGCCCCCCGTTACCTAGGCGATGACGTAATTAGCTAGTGACACATAGAAATTACGAAAATAAATGTGTGGTTTTAACAACTTTTTTTATCTGATTTTAGGCATTTTAGGGTGATTTTTCTAATGCATGTGGACACTACCATTGCCAAAACACGTATGTTTCATATCCCCTTTAAGCTTTATGTCTTGGATGTGTGACATCATTTTAAATCTAGGCCGATTCTTCTGATAATTTGCTCGCTAAACTGTTGAATTGTGTAAAATCCTTTTGAGTCCCGTTGACTTTTCTGATTGTAATAACCAGTAGCAGTTGGTCTCACTGTCTCAGTTGAGCTGGCTCTCCTCTCCACAGCCTCCACAGCTCAGGAGACGGAGGCTTGTTGTGGCAGACGGTTACCATGGTTACCGTGACATCAGCACAGGCATTTCTGCTTTACTTTCGACAGGACGAATCCCGGGTCAGGTCTGACTTTTCTGCGGTGAGCCGGATCACACCCGCACCCAAAATGAGACCCGGGTCAGATCCACCATGAAAGACAAAAGCAGAAGACACTCCACCATGTTTACTTGTTTTGTTGTTGTTTTTGTGATGGCAATATGACACTTATACATATTTATTCCTTTACATCCTTTTATCCTTTGATCTGCTCTTACAGCATGTTTGATGCTGTAGGAGCTTTACAGACAGTTAACATGATGTGTTGATATGGGCTGAAGAGTTTAAACATTTTTTTACAACTAAATTGTATTTGTACTGAATATGAATTTGATAACTGAGCTTTGGCAACTTAATTATTTTAAAGCCTTCATTCATTTGATGTAAGCATATTAAAGGAAAAATCCACCCCAAAACACTTAAAATCAGCTGTTGATGTTCTTTTCATCTCTGGCTCCATCCAGTAGTTTGTTGTCAATCACAGACGAGGTGACATCACCTCCAGATGTTTATTGTTTGATTTGAGAAAATGTTTCAGGATGTAAAACCTCAGCGGTAAACGTCAGGTTTTGGTGTCAGTCCCTCAGGATCAAAGAGCGAGGGCTTCTTTCTAGAGCCGCCATTTTGCACCGAGAGACGTTCAACAATCATACAGGGAGAGATCCACCAGAGAAGAGGAGAGAGACCGGTTTCTCCACCACAGGAGCAGGAGAGAGACCAGCATGCACTGCAGCAGAGAGACAGGCTGGGGTTCCAGTAAGGGGCGTGGCCACGATCATAGACACGCCCCAGTGTCCACCAACTGGCTCATTATATTCATATGCTCACACGCTCATGTTTGACTGACAGAAGGACGAGGCAGGTTGACGGAAAGTAAACAAAGCACTGGAATTAATCAACATCACAAACTGAGATCTAACAGTGGAAGAATATCTGCCTTCAAAACCTTAATCAAAAACAATGTTCTGTGACATAATAAATATTTTTTTATGGTGTGGCTTCTGAGATTCTTTTTCTTTTCTCCCCCAAATGCCACTCCAGAGAGAGAGCTGTCAGAGAGAGAGAGAGAGAGAGAGAGAGGGAGGGAGAGAGAGAGAGAGAGGAAGAGGGAGAGAGAGAGAGGGGGAGAGGGAGAGTGAGAGAGAGAGAGAGGGAGAGAGAGAGTGAGAGAGAGAGAGAGGGAGAGAGAGAGGGAGAGAGAGGGAGAGGGAGAGAGAGTGAGAGAGAGACAGATAGACAGACAGCAAGAGAAATAGTCCATGTAGGACAAAGTGCTTTAAACCTCAGTTGGTCCTTAATGGATCTTGTACACACACACACAAACACACACACACACACACACACACACAAACACACACACACACACACACACACACACACACACACACACACACACACACACACTCTGGCTTTCTGTATTATTGAAGAGGTTTTTCACACCGGGTGAAAAGTTCATTGTTAGCATTAGCCTAGCTTAGCATTGCGTTTGTTATTTATTCACTACTCATAATGTTTGTCCTGTTTGACCAAGTGCAGCGTAGCTTAGCATGGTGTTAGATTAATCATTTCCTAGCCTACTTTATCTAGCAGAGTGTAGTGCAGCATTACTATTAACTATTTAACATCTGTAGTTCAGCCCACTGTAGCATAGCCCAGCATATGGAGGCTTAACACTATTTAAATATTTATCACTGTTGGCTTAACCGAGCGTTGCACTGTACCATCAAACTGATTAACTATTTAACAAGGTTAGCTGAGGTAATGAGGGTTAGCGGGCAGCTAGCTGGGTTAGGTTCAGGTTCTGTCTTCAGCTGTCTAGGTTAGGTTCAGGTTCTGTGTTCAGCTAGCTAGGGTTAGGTTCAGGTTCTGTGTTCAGCTAGCTAGGTTAGGTTCAGGTTCTGTGTTCAGCTGTCTAGGATTGGGTTCAGGTTCTGTGTTCAGTGTAGGGTTAGGGGGCGATCACACTGAGATCGTTGCTACAGGCGCATCTGCTTCAGAAACACCTGGGCAGACCGGCTCGCGGCCTGTGGAGCAGGCTGCTGTGCCACCGGGTTAAAGACCGCTGATGTCAGCTTTTCATCTGTGTTTTCCTCTGTCCCACCGTTCACCACATCAAACAGCATCAAAACAGGATGGAAAGAACGCCTTCTGCTTGATTTGATTGGCTGCCTAGCCCAAGTGTGACATTGACGAGCGGTGCGACTCGGTGCCTTGCATTGAAAAGTTGAAAATATTTTAACTTTTATGCGGCTAAAAACCGCCAGAAAAATGTGACGCACATCGCAAGAGAAGAGCGCACGCCAGGCGCACCGTACCACAGGAAAACAATGGTTTCAGTGGTGATGCATTTCTAGTGACGCTTCTTGGTGTGATCGCCCCCTTAGGGTTCAGGTTCCGTGTTCAGCTAGCTAGCTGTGGAACAGGAGACTGAGACCAGAACCATGTTGTTTATTGCCAACATCTGATCTGAGCAGGAGGAGCTGTACAGATGTTCACATGGTGAGGAGCTCAGTCATCAGTTGAGATGTTTGGTGCCTGGTGAGGATGTCTCCCTTGGGTGAGGTATACTGCTGGAGGGACTCCGTTTCCCAGCATGCCTGGGGCTGAGAGGAGGAAGGAGAGAGTTTCCACTCTGGAACCACAATCAGATCAGAGTCTGAATGTTAATGGAAAACTAGTGAGACATGGCCTTTTGCACAGATATTGAAGTAGTTCAGTCAAACAGCCCATGTAAGACATATTGATAATGAATGCAAATATAGATCCAGAGTTCAGTATGGTGTCTAGGCTCTGATCCTGTCACTCCCTGCATCATACACCTAAACCAGCCAATGAGATCAGGGAGTGGCGCTGGGGGAAACCTGGAATCAGAATCAGGCGACTTGTGATGAGTAGAGTGTCTGCAGTGCGACTCGAGTTTTCTGCCTGAACTGGCTTCGCGGGCTTCGCTTCATTAATCATCTTTGAAAGCTGTTAATAAGATCAAATCGTCCAGTTTTAATGACTTTTGCAATTCATTCCAGTCATTCAGTCCAGTCAGAAAATTGAAACGCAGATGCTCTAGTTACTGATGGGAGCATATTATGGAAGACTTCGTATTGTAAGTGTCACCTGTGTATGACGTGTATTATGATATTTTGATGTGAATTGGACTATGGACTGAGCCATGTAGGCTTATACATCAGGATTGATGTTTTGGCCAGGGAATGTGTGGGTTTTTCTATTCTTGCTATCTCTTGCTCTCTCCCTTATGATGAGTAGATGAGTCACACCTGCGGGCCGACCGGGGAGTGGAGCGATTGGCTGGGAGCAACAGGACCCGGATTCTTCTATGATTGTGGTGGTGAGCAAGGGGGCGGCAGGTGGAAGGACGCCAGCGGATCGGGCCGGAGGGAGACGTAGCTCTTGGAGCGGAGATGGGATCAACGCTCTCTAATCCGTCAGAAAAGGGACGGTCGTTTCCTGACTCCTTTGTGTGTGAGTAGCTTCATAGCCGGCCAGCTGGCTCACTCGCCGGTCTTTCTGTCTCCCTTCCAGTTTGGGCTGCCGAGCCATCGTCACGGAGCCCGGCGGTCCAGGCCCTTCCACCGCTGCCACGGACCTCCGCCATCGCCATCGCCATCGCCATCGTCAGGAACACAGCGTCTGAGAGATCGCCCGAAATTATGCCACCGGCGGAGCGCCTACCACTCAGCCGCTGTCCCCAGAGGACCGGACCGGGGAGCGGGACGCGTACGCGATCGGGGCATACGAGGCTCGGACCGGACAGTCCAGGACAAAGACAGAGACATTGTTTTATTTTTTTTTACGTCTCGGTCAGGTGGCGACCGACCGAGACTCCACAGACTTGTTTTATTATCTCCTTTTTCTGTGTATGGTAGACTGGGGGTGCGGGTTATTGGTTGGGCCTCGCCCACGGGACATGTGGGCTGACGTGCTAAGGGTGGAGGCGGGGTTTAATCTCCTGCAGTGCTTCATAGCCCTTTAGGCCTTAACTGTGTATTGTAGCTGAAGTTGTAATTAGTGGGGCTTGTTAAGTGTTCCCTGTGGAGACTCGTGGGATAACTGAGTACACGGGCTGTGTCGATGCTCTTAGCTGTGTGGGTTGTGCACTTTTTCCTCTTGTTTGGGAAGCCTGTGATTGAGCTTCCTCTCCTACCCTGGTTAGATAGGGCTAATGTCTTACTGGGGCCCCTAAGGCCCCCCCAGCTTACCTATCTTCTTTGGTTGTGTGTAAATTTATGAATTGAATAAAAAGACAGGTTTGGCGGGGCCTGATTGGTCGCCCCCTAGGTGACATAACCAGAGGACATAGTTAAGAGACTCTGCAGGTATGATCAGTCAAACCAAGGACAATGGATGCTCATCTTGACAAGCGAGGCAGTGAAATGCAGTAAGGAAAGTCTAGTCTGCATTTAACTTTTGACTGTAATGTGGACCGGTGCAATGAGACGGACAATGTACCGTCAAGCCAGATTCCTAAATATTTGTATTATGTGACTATCTCAGGCTCTGAGCCACTGCAGATCTTTATAGTGTGAGAGGGTGAAGTAAAATTTGTCCTGCCAAACCATATAACTTTGGTTTTGCAGCTATTCAAAACCAGGTTCAGATCAGAGACGGTTCAGAAAACTTTCATAGAGTATTCAAAGCAGAAGTTGAGGACTGACTCAACTGAGTACAGGACAGTGTCATCTGCATATAAGGAGACATATAAGGGACAACAGATGAAAATTTGCCTGGTGGCTAAATCTGGCATATTTACATTTGGTTTTAAGTGAAGTATTATGTAATTTCAATCAGGAAGACTACTTATCATTCATTCATGCTTTCTCTTTACCCAATCAGAGTTGGTGAACACTTTCCCTCTTTTTCCAGAGAACCAATCAGAGTTAGCCGTCACTTCCCTCTCTTTTTCAAAGAGCCAATCGTCTAAGTGACAGGAGTATACACACGTCTCCATCTATGCTGTTGTCCTTCTCTCAGCTCTGAGCCGTGTGCTGCTGTCATTCCAGTCGCTGTGCTTACCTTCGTCCCTCCTCCTCCTCATCACCACCAGGCTCCAGAGGAACTCCCCAGGGGAACGTCCTGATTCCTACGTCTATCCCAGATCCTAAATTCACAAATGGGAGGAGTTCCTGCATGGAGCTTACGCCAAATTTAAATCTTGTTTCATGTCATGAATAAACTTTTTTCATTCGAGCATTCATCCTAGTCTCCCCTGATTGAAACGTTCATTATTATGCACTGTCCCTATTGGTTGTTCACCTGCTCTGTGTTTCTGTATCAGACCACAGCAGGCGGCACTCTGTAGTCCTGCAGCCAGAGGGCGTCGCTCTCCCACAGGCTGCCCCCATGGCCCACCTCAACGGGACCGCCTCGACGGGACCGCCTCGACGGGACCGCCTCATCGGGACCGCCTCGACGGGACCGCCTCATCGGGACCGGCCCAGCGGGACCACCTCAACAGGACCGCCTCAGGTTCTGTCAGGTCCGGTGAGGTCAGGTCTATCTAACCAATGAAGAGACTGAAGAGAGCTGGACTCACCACGGCTCTGTCCATCTGTCACTCAACATTTGCTGTTTGTACACAGACTTCTGAACACCAACTCCACTCAGAAGCAGTCTGCAGAAACTTCCTTGAAGCCAGATGGAGTCCGAGGCTTTTCTGAGCCTTTGATCAGTCAGTGTGTGTGTGTGTGTGTGTATGTGTGTGTGTGTGTGTGTGTGTGTGTGTGTGTGTGTGTGTGTGTGTGTGTGTGTGTGTATGTGTGTGTGTGTGTGTGTGTGTGTGTGTGTGTGTGTGTGTGTGTGTGTGTGTGTGTGTGCTTACAGGGAGGGGGGCTGTAGATGTAATGTGCTAAAAATCCAATTTGGCATTTGCTCAAAACTTTTTGGTTGTTGAGGAAAAGGACAAAAGTCTTTCATGATTCATGATACTGCAGACTCTCTCTCTCTGTGTCTCTCTCTGTGTGTGTCTCTCTCTCTGTGTGTCTCTCTCTCTCTCTGCGTCTCTCTGTATCTCTCTCTCTATCTGTCTCTCTCTCTCTCTCTGTGTCTCTCTCTGTGTCTCTCTCTCTCTCTGTCTCTCTCTCTCTCTCTGTGTCTCTCTCTCTCTGTGTCTCTCTCTGTCTGGCATTAAATACTTCAGTATCTGCTGCTAAAGCAAAAAAAAGTGACCATTGATAAAACCAGTGAAACCAGTGAAACCAGTGAAACCTGGTGTTGGGTGTTGAGTTCACCAAACTGGTCCTGAGTGGACAGACACACAGTGGACAGACACAGTGGACAGACACACAGTGGACAGACACAGTGGACAGACACAGTGGACAGACACACAGTGGACAGACACAGTGGACAGACATACAGTGGACAGACACAGTGGACAGACACAGTGGACAGACACAGTGGACAGACATACAGTGGACAGACACAGTGGACAGACACACAGTGGACAGACACAGTGGACAGTCACAGTGGACAGACATACAGTGGACAGACATAGTGGACAGACACAGTGGACAGACATACAGTGGACAGACATACAGTGGACAGACATACAGTGGACAGACATAGTGGACAGACACAGTGGACAGACATACAGTGGACAGACATAGTGGACAGACACAGTGGACAGACATACAGTGGACAGACATACAGTGGACAGACACAGTGGACAGACACAGTGGACAGACATACAGTGGACAGACATAGTGGACAGACACAGTGGACAGACACAGTGGACAGACACACAGTGGACAGACACAGTGGACAGACACAGTGGACAGACATAGTGAACAGACACAGTGGACAGACACAGTGAACAGACACAGTGGACAGACACAGTGGACAGACATAGTGAACAGACACAGTGGACAGACACACAGTGGACAGACACACAGTGGACAGACACAGTGGACAGACACAGTGGACAGACATACAGTGGACAGACACAGTGGACAGACACAGTGGACAGACACAGTGGACAGACACAGTGAACAGACACACAGTGGACAGACACAGTGGACAGACACAGTGAACAGACACACAGTGGACAGACACACAGTGGACAGACACAGTGGACAGACACAGTGAACAGACACACAGTGGACAGACACAGTGGACAGACACAGTGAACAGACACACAGTGGACAGACACACAGTGGACAGACACAGTGGACAGACACAGTGGACAGACACACAGTGGACAGACACACAGTGAACAGACACACAGTGGACAGACACAGTGGACAGACATAGTGAACAGACACAGTGGACAGACACAGTGGACAGACACAGTGGACAGACACACAGTGGACAGACATAGTGAACAGACACAGTGGACAGACACAGTGGACAGACACAGTGGACAGACACAGTGGACAGACACACAGTGGACAGACACAGTGGACAGACACAGTGGACAGACATAGTGAACAGACACAGTGGACAGACACAGTGGACAGATACAGTGGACAGACACACAGTGGACAGACATAGTGGACAGACACAGTGAACAGACACAGTGGACAGACACAGTGGACAGACATAGTGAACAGACACAGTGGACAGACACACAGTGGACAGACACACAGTGGACAGACACAGTGGACAGACACAGTGGACAGACATACAGTAGAGAGACACAGTGGACAGACACACAGTGGACAGACACAGTGGACAGACACAGTGAACAGACACACAGTGGACAGACACAGTGGACAGACACAGTGAACAGACACACAGTGGACAGACACACAGTGGACAGACACAGTGGACAGACACAGTGAACAGACACACAGTGGACAGACACAGTGGACAGACACAGTGAACAGACACACAGTGGACAGACACACAGTGGACAGACACAGTGGACAGACACAGTGGACAGACACAGTGGACAGACACAGTGGACAGACACAGTGAACAGACACAGTGGACAGACACAGTGGACAGACATAGTGAACAGACACAGTGGACAGACACACAGTGGACAGACACACAGTGGACAGACACAGTGGACAGACACAGTGGACAGACATACAGTGGACAGACACAGTGGACAGACACAGTGGACAGACACAGTGGACAGACACACAGTGGACAGACACAGTGGACAGACACAGTGGACTTCACACTGACATTAAAACATCATTTACATTTTGGAACATGTGGATCTTAAAGTCTCCATCAGCTCCAAAGCTCTTCCTGCTGGAACAGCTCACAGGCCATGAATTCAAAATCACTTCCCTGTAAAATTAAATTGCAATTTAAATGCAAGGAAATATGGAAAAACAAAATTACTCAACAAAGTAAACGTAAATGTTACAGATTGTTTAAACAAAACAAAGCTAATTATCTCCACATGAAGATGAATGGAAGTCGTCTCATTTCAAAACAGGATGAGAGAGAAACTCTGAACCCGCTGGAGATCAAACTCATTTTTTAATTCATTTTTTAATTCATTTTTTAATTCAT
>NW_027283199.1:0-50956 GCF_046629955.1 Centroberyx affinis | reverse complement strand
AAGACTATTTTTGTTGCTGGAAGGAAGAGGGACTTTAATTATGAATTATGTATTTCGGTTGTTATTATTCGGCTTCACAACTTGAACTGTTTAAAAGGCAAAAATAAATAATCCTTAAAATAAAAACCTGAGATGATGAGAAGGACTTTCCTCCCGGCCTTGTCCATGATCAGCGCGGCCACTCCTGTGAACACGACCTGAGCCACAGCCACGAACACTGTGGCCAGGTCGCTGTCCTGAGGCACAACACACACACACATCAAGCCCAGAGCTGTCAGTCATCCTTTCAGAAAATGTTACAAAAAGTGCTAAAAGTTTCTCATTCCATCATACAAGATATCCAGTTGAGTAAAAGTCAGATTATATAGAATAAGGCGCTTTGAAGAAACAGATTTATCCAAAGGTATTCCAACAGAAGACAAAAATAAACAGCATCACAAATCGGAAGATATCAAAATCTGTGCTAACTTTCCCTGAACAAATAAAGGTTTGAAGCCTCCTTACCTTAAAATGCGCCTGTTCGAATATGTTCTCGGCGTAGAACATGATGGCGTTGATGCCAGTCAGCTGCTGGAAGAACATCAGCATGACGCCGATGCCCAGAGGCTTGTAGACACCCGGGTCCTTCAGGTCTGCAGCCTGGAAGCTGGCACCCTGAGGTGGGCAGAGACCAGAACCGTCAGGTGACACATCCACTCTGCTCATTAACATAACTCTTTAACATTCAGTCAGCAAGTCTCCTGACCATCCCAGGCTGGGGACACACTACACCAGTGACTCTCAACCTTTTTCATATCAAGGACCCTAATTTAGTCCACATTAGAGCCACAGACCCTCATTTAATGAGATTTTGTCTCTCGGACCCAAATCTGAGAATATTTTTATTGTCAGATATGATTTTGTTCAGTATCCCATGACTGTCTGTATTGCATTTAGAGAGATAACAGAGAAACTATGTATGTCTGATATATACTATCAGAACAGTCATTCTGCTACATTCTCTAACTGTGTTAACTTCTTGTAAATGAAATAATGGTGAAGTTTAACAATTCATCAGTTTGCTGGGGACCCCCCGGAACCCCCTCAAGGACCCCTGGTGGTCCCCGGACCCCACGTTGAGAACCGCTGCACTACACGACTGAATAGACTTTCACGCTTAAAACTTGTTGACGTTGTGGCGGAGCATAACCAAAGTGCAAACCAGTGGAATATCAGGGAGAAAAAGGCACTTTTATTGGATGGGAGGGGATGGGACCTGTTCAGAAATCTGTGATGTTTTTATAGGTTGATATTTTCATTTACACCCACTGGTGCAGGCAGGTCGCTATTAGAGATACACTGATTTCCAGGATGTAAAGTAAAGTAATGGGAGTTCATGGGGACTTAACGACTGGTTTTAAATGATGATTCACTGATCCCCTGTCGAAGTGCCCTGGAGCAAGACACTGACCCGCTCACTCACTGTAATCTGTTTTAGATAAGACATCACCAAGCCGCCCGGTGGACCCCCCTCACCTGCTCGTCTGGTGGACCCCCCTCACCTGCTCGTCGCTGGCGTCCTCGATGCGGGCGCACTCCCACTCCACCGGGGCGTCTGGGCCGCGCAGGAAGCGCAGCGCCTCCTCGGCCTCGCGCCTCTTGCCCTGGGACAGCAGGAACCGGGGCGTCTCCGGCATGAAGCACATGAACACCATCATGAGCGTGGGAGGGACCGAGCTGCAGATCGCCAGCCAGCGCCAGTCCAGGAAGAATCCTTCAGATCAATACAGCCACAGATCAATCCAAACATGTAATCCATACTCTGTCCCACAGCTCTCACTCCTACAGTCCGACTCATGGGCTTCTTGTCTATATGAATATGAATGACGGTATATTTTGGTCTCTTGTTGTTTATGAACTCGCTTGCCTTGAACTGCCCCTTGAGGGATGAATTAAGTATTTTGATTGATTGATTGACTGATTGATTGAAATTGACAGCTTGTGAAACTGTGATGGACAAGAGTCTCATTAGTGATTACTGCAGCAGAATAACATGGAGCTGATATCACCATTCATGTTCCTGACAGCAGAATAACATGGAGCTGATATCACCATTCATGTTCCTGACAGCAGAATAACATGGAGCTGATATCACCATTCATGTTCCTGACAGCAGAATAACATGGAGCTGATATCACCATTCATATTCCTGACAGCAGAATAACATGGAGCTGATATCACCATTCATGTTCCTGACACAACATACGGATTGTCGTATTTTTGTATTCCGATATATTGAATTTCGATATATCAGGGGGCAGATTCCGCCCCCTCACTTTTGATGGATGAAGTTAGCAAGTTACACTATGGATAAATGAAAGTATATATAAATAAATAAATACAATTATAAATAGATAAATAAATGTGTGAATAAATGAATAAGTAAATAAATAAATGAATATACGAATGAATAAATAAATATAAATATATATATACAAATGTGTAAATATATAAATATATAAATATATATAAATGAATAAATAAATAAATACACAAATAAATTTAACATTTATATATTTAATGTCTCATTTAATTTGTGATTTATTTATGGTGACAATTAAGCATTAAATCACATAATTATTTATTTATTCATTATTTAAGCATTTAGTTTCGGCCCTTAAAACCCTCTATAGTAGACAGGATGTGAATCTCCTGACATAACGACTACGGCTTAACGATTTTGAAAAAATATCTAATTGTGATTATTTTGACTGATATTGCAATTGCGATATGATTTGCGATATTAGAGGGAATGATAATTTTTACATCATTATTCTAATTTTCATTGAAAAACGTTTTAAAATGATTACGGTGTGATTTTTGCGGGGATCTGTACCAAACAAAGATGTTTTCTCAAGTCTGTAGAATATGATGTGTAGGCCAGGACATCTCTGCAGCACCACAATATTTACTTTAAAATGTTATTTTGACACATTTCACCTTTAACAAATATTGCGCCTCCTGCGATTTGTAAATTGCAGTAGGCCATATTGTGATTTCGATAAAATTTCGATTAATTGTTCAGCCCTAATAACGACCTCATTATCCGGGTTTACACATTCAAACAGCCTGACAGCTGAATTCCTTTGTGTCTGCTTCATCTGAGCAGCATCCTCTCCTGCAGCAGCACACAGTGGCTTCTATTGAGATTCTAATGAGTAAACACGGGTGGCATGCTGCTAACAAGATTAGCGAGGGCAGCTGTCTCCCTGCAGCTCCCCGCCACCGGGAGGAGAGACAGGAATGTGATCGTGATCGTGGTCGCATCACATGACGGACAGGTTTTGGTCGCCATTGGCCGGTTCTTCTTCACGGCCTTTGATCGGGGCTTTACAACAGAGCTTAGGGAACTTCTAATTTCTTGCCGAGTCACCTCAAATCGAGTCACATGCATTTCTACAGTGCTTTTAACACAAAGCGGTCTGTCACATTGTCACAAGGTGTTTTACAGAGCAACAAAGGGAATCAATACAGATGATTACCACACAGAGCAAAGATATCACAAATCTGTTGACAGGAGGGCAGATCTGTGGTTCTACACTGTATGGTAATTTTTATTTATTTAACCTTTATTTAACCAGGAAAGTCCCATTGAGATTAAGAATCTCTTTTTCAAGGGAGACCTGGCCAAGACAGGCAGCAGCACAAATAAAAACACATAATTACACACAGAAAACACAAAAGGAGACAAAATTAAAAAGAACTAACCAGGTAAATTAAAAACATTGACATCTTAAGGAAACTGCCTATAATTCTTTCATTTTTGGATTTAAAAGCATGTAATGAGATTAATTCATTGAGTTTCAAGTCATTCTGCAACATATTCCATGCCGAGGGTGCAGAACACACAAATAAGTGTAAGTAAAGGTGGATGTCATAAAGTTGTAGGATAGATTATGGAAAACTCCTTGAATGATTTACAACTTGTAAACTGCTGTGTCGGAGGAACCTCGCAGGGCTTTTGCTGTTTTTCTGACTTGAATGGAAACTTTAAACACTACTTTATGTGTTTAGTGAGTTTCATGACCTGTGGGACCAGTCCAAAGACCAGTCCAAAGACCAGTCCAAAGACCAGTCCGAAGTTAAAGCAACACTCGAGGACGCCGGTAGAACTCACAGCCGGCGTACGTACCTGTGAGATACGCTCCCATGATGCCGAGCACCACCATGAGCTGCACGCAGGAGCCGATCGTCCCGCGGACTCGCTCGTGTGCCATCTCCGAAATATACAGCTGACAAAGAGGAAGTGAGGGGGGAAAAAGTGGAAATTAAGTCACACAGAAAGAAAAATACCAGAACAACAAAAGTTAATGAAAGCGATGGGAGGCATTTGAACTTATATTTTAGCCATTTAGCAGATGCTTTTATCCAGAGAGACTTATATTCACATTTTATACATTTTAGAGATTTAGCTGATGCTCTAATCCAGAGAAATACATAATGAGTGAGCAGGTAGGAGTTCAGTGTTGTTGAGGAAGAAATAGAAAAGCAACATTCCTACATGCTCATGTAACATGTG
Source organism: Centroberyx affinis (assembly GCF_046629955.1). Taxonomy (NCBI): domain Eukaryota; kingdom Metazoa; phylum Chordata; class Actinopteri; order Beryciformes; family Berycidae; genus Centroberyx; species Centroberyx affinis. The sequence goes on along the minus strand of NW_027283199.1, from coordinate 46,398 downwards.
ACCTTTGACCCATATTTACACCTTAAGTGCCTAAAACTCAAGAACCCTGAATCTGCTTCACTGTTATAACATTAAACTCTACAGTAACATCTTGTGTGTTTCTCACTGAACTGAGTCTGGAATGTGCAAACGCCCAAATCAAGACAGTGGAGACAGTAGAGACAGTCTGGACAGTAGAGACAGTAGAGGCAGTAGAGACAGTAGAGGCAGTAGAGACAGTCTGGACAGTAGAGGCAGTAGAGACAGCCTGGACAGTAGAGACAGTAGAGGTGGTAGAGATTGTCTAGACAGTAGAGACAGTCTGGACAGTAGAGACAGTAGAGGTGGTAGAGACAGTCTGGACAGTAGAGACAGTAGAGGTGGTAGAGACAATTTGGACAGTAGAGGCAGTTGGACAATAGAGACAGTAGAGACAGTCTGGACAGTAGAGACAGTAGAGACAGTCTGGACAATAGAGACAGTAGAGACAGTCTGGGCAGTAGAGACAGTAGAGACAGTCTGGACAATAGAGACAGTAGAGACAGTCTGGACAGTAGAGACAGTAGAGACAGTCTGGACAATAGAGACAGTAGAGACAGTCTGGGCAGTAGAGACAGTAGAGGCAGTCTGGACAATAGAGACAGTAGAGACAGTCTGGACTGTCTGGACAATAGAGACAGTCTGGAGAGTAGAGACAGTAGACAGTAGAGACAATCTGGACAGTGGAGACAGTAGAAATGGAAAACTACCTGTACTAAGCAACATTCCTATATGCTCACTTAATATGTGACCTTTGACCCATATTTACACCTTAAGTGCCTGAAACTCAAGAATACTGAATCTGCTTCACTGTTATAACATTAAACTCTACAGTAACATCTTGTGTGTTTCTCACTGAACTGAGTCTGGAATGTGCAAACGCCCAAATCTCATAGAAACACTGACAAAATAATAACTTGTTGTCCTCTAGAAGAAGCTGCTCACCTCTTATTACACAGCTCCTTAAAGTGCTACAACTATAATTATCATTGGTGGTTCAGTCTTGTTCACATGACCTTATACTTTTTTTTACCAATAGCTTTATTATTTTCTATCTGTATTGAAATAATCATGAATATTCAACACTATAAAACTCAGTGTAATCATCCAGACTTTGAGTTCCTTGGCTCCCAGCCTGCAGATTGAATAAACCCATCAAACAGTGACAATATTGCAGCTTTAAGTCTCCAAAACAACGACATGTGAAGTTTTCATCTTCGTCACCGGACGGCGGGACTCACCGGGACGACCAGCGAGGTGACGCCGCTGGCCAGGCCGGTCAGCACGCGGCCCAGGTACAGCATCCACACGTTCTGAGCCGCGATGATGACGGTGAAGCCGAAGACGAAGGGCAGCGAGCAGAACATCAGGCTGAGCTTCCTGCCGATCTTCTCCACCATCCAGCCGCCCAGCAGGCCGCCCGCCGCCGCCCCCACCGTCACGATGGACTGGGACACACACAGCACAACACTTAACTGGTGTCCTGATCTGGATGTTCTGATCTGCTCTTGCCTACCTTGTGTTTTTCGGTATGCTTGTCCTATATAATTTTGTTAACCATTGATTGTGTTTAGTTAGATCTAGCTAGACACATTCTCTGTAAAGTCCTCTGAGACATGCTTGTGATGTAGGGCTATATAAATAAACTTGACTTGAGCCACTTCTGAGTGCAACATTAGAATAAGTTCAAATTCTTTGATCTCCAACATTTCAGGCAGCCAACAGAGGGCTTTCAGGTGATGTAACACCCTCTCTGGCGGCCATGTTGGAGGTCCTCAGCTCTTGGAACAGAGGCTGTGAACAGCAGACTGTGTTTCTACATGAACAACATGGCCGTCTGAACAGAATTCAGTAGCTATGGATAATTATTTTGCTGTGTTTTATCATTACCAGTGATAAAACTGATCAATTTTGCATTTATATAATGTTAGCTAACCATAGTATCTGGTCAGCTAACCATCACTGTCTTGCGTATGTGTGTGTGTGTGTGTGTGTGTGTTCGGGGGGGGGGGCACATTTATTACTCTGACACATTTATTACTCTGAGATGTATAGAAGTAACAGTGAAAAACTGAAATGATAAGTTTTTGCCATTTCGCCACAGTTTCTAACCAGGAAATCAACCCTGTTTACCTGCCATTTAGATTTTGTGCCACTGTCTACATACACACTGAACTTAAGTGAAACAAGGCAACAGTAAACACAAATGATGCAGTCTCCTTTTGGTCCAATCTGTGCAACTTTAAAAAAAAAAAACCCATTATGGAGCAACAAGATGCATCATTCCTTTAAGTTTTGTGAAAATCCATTGAGTGGCAGCTGAGATATGCTGTGTGTGACGGACAGACAGACAGACTGGGCCCATGCAGAGTGTGTTTTGCATAGAGACATGTGACATTAAAACACGGTGACATCATACCCCGAACCAGGAGGCCTGGTCGTCGTCCAGCCGCAGCCTCGGGTCCGGGATCTTGGAAAGTTCTGGGATAGCCGGGGAGCTGTAGCCCAACACGAAGCCGAAGCTCATGGGTCCCAGGACCGAGACGAAGGTCGCCAGGTACAACTTCCCATTCCTCACTTTGCTGCGGAAAGAGGAACAGGGACAGTGTGAGGTAAAGGTCAGAGGTCAGTGTGTCCGATCTGATGGGAGAACAGAGTTTAGTTTATTGTTCAGTTGGATACTTCAGTCTGTTTTGACTGAAGAACTGTTCTTTGCTATATTTTATAATTATTACCTGTAGAAACTGGCCAGTGATGGTGCCATGAAGTTAGCAGTGAACAGTCAGTCAGCAGAGAAGAGTAACCTGCCTTTAGTTTATTCATGCAATTTATTTTGTAAAGTTTTTCAAATTAAAAGCACCTAGTTTGAACTCTTTGTCCTCTCTGCATGGGAAAGATCATAAGGAACAATGGTCTCTTTTAATCTGAGTACATTTTAAATGAGTTACTTTTTACTTTTACTAATGTCCATTTTTACACGTACTCCAGTACTACTCAAGTACAAGTACAACATTTTAGTAGGCTACTAGTACTACTTTTGGTAATCTTTCCACTCCTGTTTAAACAGATGGAATCTGCACCTTAAACCTCAAGGATAATAAAATACAGTTGAATGATTATTTTCATGGTGGTGTGTGTGATGCCACCAGAACGAATAGTGAAAAAGTACTTGAACACACTAAGAAATAGGGCTGGGCGATAATTCAATATTATCGTTTATCGTCTTTCAGCGGAATCATATCGTGATGATATGAAGATATTTTAATATCGTAACACACATTTCTGCTGTCTAAATTGATGATGACAAGCAAATTTTACTTAAAAACTCTCATAAAATGAGGTATGGCAGGAATATTATTTGAATATTTCTGTTTTGTTTGACATCACACTTGACATTACCATTCGGTTCAATGAGATGAACATTCATTTGATTATTTAACGTGATTTTGCATACATGAACCATATTGTGATATATATTGATATCGAGAAAATTCCTTATGATTATCGTGATACTCATATGATTTCAACCATATCGCCCAGCCCTACTAAGAAATATGGGTCATTGCTGAGTAAGCAGTTATATGTAGTAAACACCCACTGACATGGATGAATCATCTGTGTGGCAGAAAGCTGCTTTTGCCACACTGCTGCATTACAGATATAATTCAGCTCCCTGTGTGTGTTGGTCATGCCTTATTACAGAGTGCGTACTGTGTGTGTGTGCGTGTGTGTGTGTGTGTTACTCACTCCAGATAGGCATCCTGCTCGGACCTCAGCCCGCTGTTTGCCTCCTCATCTCCCCCCTCTGCATCCAGCAGCCGTCTCCTCTCGTCCTGGATGTCCATACCGACACTTCTGTCTCCTGTCGCCCACCTTCCCTTACATGGACCCCGGGTGAATCCAGCCGAGGACCCGAGGGCAGCACGGCAGCGACCGGCAGCCTCGCTCCGACACAAACACTGAATCACAAATCACCTAAACACATGTATGCTGACCGCAGGTATCACGACATAGCGTCCACTTCAACTACAAATGTCTCATATTTGCTCTGTCAGAGGTTTTCTGCTCCCCCGCCGGTGGCCAACTTGCTTTGTCAACATTCCAGTCAGCTGATCAAGAGTGTGCCTGTCATTTCCTGGTTCGCTCTTTTCAAAATAAAAGTCTTCGTTGTGGCGGTTGAAGATGGTTGAAACGAAGACTCCGTGCTTAGCCAAAGATCGTCAATTTAGAAAGCAAAACACTAAACAGTAACACACGCTGTCGCTCTCAGGCACATAGAGTTAAAACACATAGAGATATAACACTAACACTATAACTATAACATAATAACACAATAACTGCTTAAATTGGCTTAGAGCTGTCACACTAACCACTTAATACATTTGCCTTTTATTGTATATTTTATCTGGGTGTATAGGTGTGTTTCAGTGTTGGTGATATTACTCGCTGCCAACATCTGTCTATTGTTACAACAACAGATCATTTGGAGGTTTTACATAAAAAAATAAACAGATTTTCATATATACTCTTAATACAACTACTCAGTACCAAAGAAATCTGAGAATTATAAAGTCTTCTTGAAAAAAGGATTCATAGTTTCTGTAAAGTAAATGCACCATTAAAATACTTCCAGAAGATAATCTTTATGATTTAAAACATAATTACTTAACATAGTTTAGCTATTTTTTTTTATCTACAAACTACAAAAAATGCTCATGTTTGGTACCATTTTAGACAGTCACAGTTGTCTTGCATACAGTGAGCTAAATAAAAAGTAGTAGTGATGTCTCAATAAAAAATATTAGCATTATAATGGCAGCATAAGGCACTATCACCATTGATTCCAATTACAGTCAGCTGAGAAGGTGACCCAGGTAAGATGGCTGCCATATGGTCCCATTCCAGAATGGGAATTCTCTATGACATGTCCCCTCTAGTGTTATATCTCTGTGTTAAAACATCTGGCTCTGGAAGAAAATATCCCATTCATTTTTCTCATAGAGAATTAGATTATTAGCCATGATCTTTTAATAATGCAAGGCGAAATGACCATGAGCGATCAGATTGTGAAACTGTATGTTCCAGGAGAAGCCATCAGTCTTTCTGATGGCTGCACCAAACAGAAGCAATTGCTACCAATGGCTTTCTAAGACCTATACACATGGCCCTAATCCTCTTCCGTACAGTTTGGCTGAATCTCTCTCTCAGAAAGAAAAGACAGGCCACTGGACCGGATGTGAGACACTCTCTGAGCCAACAAAAGAAGTGGTTTTGTCTGTCTGAGATTTAAACGACGACGGAGTAGGTAGGAGTGGAACCTCTCGCTCCGCGTGGAAACTCTGTTTGGAAAATAAAAGCCTCTCTCTGGCGCCTCGAGCGTTTGGTGTAGACGTGCGGTTAGACGGTTTCCATGGTAACGTCTAGATTTATCATAACGCAGTAGCTAAAAATTCTCAACTGAAAATGTTAGCTAACTAAGTGAAAAGAGAGCAAAACTAATGTGAACATAACAACAGCTTAAGCTTATATCAGCAAATTGACAACAATGGACACTTCTCCGGACAGAAATGACCAGCAGGTACATTAATTTTGTCTGACAAAACCATTTGAAATTAACGCTAAATCTGTAGAAATGTGTCAGACGTTAGCTAACCGTGTCTGCTGAAAGACAGGCTAACGGTAACGTAACGTATTCAACGTTTTCAAAAGTGTGCGGTAGTTCTACTTATCTAAAACAATTACAGATAAAAGCACATTTTTATACTTTTATACTAACGTTACCTGACTCAGTAATTACCAGTCATTCTAATGCTATAGCTAGTTATTACATCTATTTTACTTGGGTATTACTTTTACTAACTTAGGTAAGTTAAGTAATGGCCTGTAATTTAAAGGGTTCCCAAAAACTCTTCAAGAAACACTGGTTTGATGAGAAAATGCACAGATAGTTGCCTTCTGTAACATTTATAGGAGGAATGTAACTTTGAGGGTAAAACTACTTAAATTCAGGTTACCCACCTCTATAATTGTAAAAAAGGGTTTACCCACCTTTTTAAGCTGATATAAGTCTTCATCTAATTTATCCATCCATTGTAAATAGTATTTGACTGACTCTTCTTTTCAAGAGAGTAAAACAAAAATTAATATTATTCTGAAATTAACAAATTTATCTACCTCAGTAGGTAGATTGGGAAGCTTCGCAAAGCTTATTGCAGCCGAAATGTGGGATTTTACTGTTACAGCTGTTGAATTTCCAGCAGCAGGCAGAAGACCAGAGTGTGTTCCCCACTGCTGTGTCAGAAGAGGACCTGGAGGAGGCCAGGCGTAAAAGCACCTTAAAGCAGCTGTTTGGCTCCAGTAGGATCTTTCTGACACCAGGAGAGAAACGCCCAGAGAGAGCAGACCTCCAGGGGAACCTCATCATACAGAGCAAGGCCTCAGAGCAGTGAGCATCACTAAGACTGTTATAGAAAATAACATTTATATAGCTGTCACTGAACAAAAAACACCTGTAAAAAGTTTTTCAGGAGTGAAGAAAAAGATGCTTATTGTTCACCTCACTGACAGACATTTCTTTTTTTAATTATACAGTGGGATTTTAGCAGGTTTTAAAGTCCAAGGGTCATGAAACTCAGTCAACACATAAATCACTATGTGCAATTTTAGTTCAATTGAGAAAAATAGCAAAATTGCATTTATATAGTTTTTCCACAACACAAGCAATATTATATTTACGTATGTGGCCCAGGGTGTATTCTACCATATCTGCTGTCGTAACTGTTTAAATGTGGAAGTGTGTGTTTATACTAACCATACCAGTGAAAACCTCATTTCTCTCAAATGTCAACTTTTCAGGAACTAAGAAAAACAGCTTGACCACATTGCGTTTTTGAGTTTATCCATGAACAGTTCTGACAGTGTTTCATAAGACCAAGGGTCATAGAAATGACTCAACCCATAGTGGAGCATGGAGACAGATAGGTAGATAGATTCTTTATTGTCCTCTCAGAGGAAATTTGTTTCCGCAGCCTGTACACACACACAAACATCCGGCAAATGCAGAGACACAGGGGACACAGAGCCAAGTCACAAAAAAAGGACAGGAAAAACAGAAAGATAGCCACAGGGGGGAACACAAGGAACAGTCACAAGAGCACAGGTCCATTTATAGTCTGTTGAGGGCAGAAAGCTCTTACAGATCAGGGATGGAAGTAGGATGGGCAGCTCCAGTCACCAAGACTGGAGTCTTGAAGTTTTCACAGAACAACAGCGATATGATTCTAAATATATATGAATATACACTGCCCATCAAAAGTTTTGAAAATGTTTCATAAATCAGCATGCTTTCTTTGTCAGTTTGCAGTAACTTAACCCCATTAAAGACTAACTAGGTTTAGTTTGAGAAAAAAAATCATGCTTGCAAATATTTGTGACGATAACACTAAAACAATTAAATTATACGTTCATCAAAAAACTCCTTTAGCAGCTGAGCTGCTGCTCACACTTTCTTCATGTGAACAGTCAGTTTTTCCAGGCGTTCCTCTGAGACGCTCTGCCTCTGCAGGACAGAACAGAGACAAAACCTTCTCTTCACAACAAAGAGACACTTTGATGAACATGAAGCTGAGTGTTGAATAAATCCAAAATCCAAAAGTAAATCCAAAGTATTAGTAAATAGCCTACAAAAGCATTGTAGGCATTGTCCCCTTACTTCTTCAATGAAAAATAACAGAGAAGATCAAATAGTACTTTGAAAATTTAGAAAAGGCGAGTTGTCCTCAAACTTTTGACAGCCAGTGTGTGTTTATTCTACCATATGTTTATATGTGGAGGAGTGTGTTAGGATTGCTTGTTTTTTATGCCTGTCAAGACAATTCTCTGACAAGGATGAAGGTTATTGATTTGATTTGAATGAAATGTGATTTTACAAATCCAATCAGTGGGTTTAGTGTGTTCAGGAGGAAATAACTGATTTTCCCTCTGCAGTTATTCAAATGGACAAGAGGCAATGGGACGGTCCCAGTATGAAAAGGCTGTGACCTGCTTCTCCAAGGCCTTGACTCTACAGCCTCAACAGGTTTCACACAGTTTAAGGCACACAATTAATCATGGATAAACATACAGCTAGATTTTTGTTTCCACAGTTAATAATTGCAGAATTTGGGCAATATTGAAAAATGACATTTTTTGTTCAGTTTAATGTCTTTTTATTTAGAATGCCAGCTATAGTTAATTTGTTGATACAAGGTGAAAAAAAGTGCAACAAATTAGTTTTGTTCCCAAAATGATCAGGACTAATAATGATTAATAATAGTCATGATCATAATATGTAGCATGGGATTCATATTTTAGCAATAATCTAATATCCTGTGACACATAATACAAATCTGGTGGTTTCAATTCACCTGTGTCGCTGTCATCTTGACTTTATTCTTGCTTATTGTTTCTTTGTCTCAGTTTGTCTTTTTTTTCTCTCTCCCTCCTTTCTCTTGTGTAGTAACCTGTGCTGTGCTTCTGTGTTTCAGGCCCGGCTGTATGTGAGCCAGGCCGAGGCCTTCCTGCAGCTCTGTGACTTCCAGTCAGCAGCAGTCTGTTATAAACAGGCTCTCCTGCTGCAGCCCGGGGCCTGCAGCGCCCGCCTGGCCTTCATCTACTACCTGCAGGTCAGCCTCTTCAGCTGGGGGGAAGAGTACAACAATGTTCTATACTCAAGTACAAGTACTGTTACTTTGCTGAGATTTTACTGAAGTAGAAGTACTGGTGTAAAAATCTACTTAAGTAAAAGTAAAAAAGTACCTAATTTAAAATGTCCTTACAGTAAAAGTTCCTGAGTTACGTTTTAGAAAAGAGAACATTGTTAGCTGTGATCTTTCCATGTGATTCTAAAAGGAGAGAGGACAGAGTTCAAACTAGATTCTTTTAACTGGAAAATTTGTAAATTACAAAATAAAGTGCACAAAGTAAAGCCAGATTACTCTTCTCTTTGCTGACTGATCGTTCACTGTGAATGGATCCACAGTTTGTCAGTTTACGGTGGATGATGGAGAGCCACAAAATCTGTCTTCTTTCATGGATGTGATTTAAAATGTAGTGAAGTACAATACTTCTGCGAAAACGTATTTAAGTAAAAGTAAAATTACTGACTTTAAAAAGTACTCAGAAAGTACAAGTATGCCAAAAAGCTACTCAATTACACAGTAATGTGAGTGAATAGTTACTTCCACCCTTGGTCTCATCATTACTTTTACATTTACATTTTAGGGTTTACATGATGCTCTTATCCATACAATGTGCACAACAGTAGAAGAAGCTTCAATTCCTAGATTACCAACATCACATGTAGCTGATGGCAGGGAGGTCAAGGGTCAAAGCCACAGACTCTGCCCTGACAACAGATGTATCAAAATATACCTGTGACCCTAAAATGACCCTAAGACATGAAATGAGATAACATTAGACGAGATGTATTTTATTAAAACACAAACTAATGCACATGCATGCCAGTGAATATAAGGCATCAGCTCAGTCTTTGACCTCAGAACTAATCCTCATAACATTTCTGCTTTTCCTCCCTGGCCCTTAATTACTCAGTTACTTAGTTACTCAGTGTTTCTTTATCATACATAATCATAATATTGGCTAAGCTTATTCCACTGTTGTATAGCCTGAATAAGAGTGTCAGTTAAAACCCTAAACATAAAAAAAATGTAAAGATGATCTTCCTGTGTGCTGTCCTGCTCAGGGTCAGTGTCTGTTCGACCGCGGCCTGTTCCCTGAGGCTCTGGAGTCTTTCACCAAGGCTGCTGAGGTGAAGCCCGGCTGCAGGGCCTACCAGCTGAGGAGGTCAGCACCTTCTTTTCTCAAGTCTGTATTTGTGAGCAGGTCCCCGAAACATTACATACGAACTGTTAGCCTGCAGTTTACAGTCTGTAGAGCAACAGATTTGGAAACGTCATTCATCAGAAACAGACTGAAACAAACTTCCACGATTCTCTGTCTGAAAGCGACTGTCTGAATGTGACTATCCTGCAAGCAGTTCTATAGAGGGGATTTAAATGTCAATAAATGGGCCAAGAAGTGGTAAATAAGTGTCTTAGTCTATGTCTTAGTTTATGGTATTTTATTTGTGGTATTTTATTTCATTTCATGGTATTTTATTGCTTCTGTCTTATGTGTTACCTTGTGTTCTATGTGTTTTAAGTGTTTTAAGTCTTATGGTTCATTTTAACCATTCTGTCCTTCTCTGTCTGTTTTAAGTGAGCTTGCCAAAACAAATCCTGATCAACCATGTTGAGATGGCAATAAAGTATTGAACTTTACTTCTAGCTGAGCCTGGGTGTGAGAGAGATGAGGCAGGCCTAGATTACAGCCAGCAGATGGCGATAGAGATAAATTACAGCACCTTGAACACTACCTGCTTTGTAGAGGATCAAACATTGCACTAATCACAAGCACATGCATGATAGATTTCAGTTGTGATGCTTCCAATTTCAACTTTCATTTGTTCTCCTTCTCTTTCTGTTTCTATTCACACACTCACACATTATTCATTATCTTGTAATGTGTGTTTTGTGTTGCAGCCTGGCCTGTCTGACGGCTCTGGGCCGCTACAGTGACAGTCTGAAGCTGCTGGATGACTGGATGGTGTCGGACCGTCCCGCCGCCGACCTGCACACCCTCAGAGCCCGACTGCACCAGCAGCTCCACCAGGTCTGCTAGCCGGCCTGGTGCTACAGGAACAGTTAGATTTTACATTTAGGCATTTAGCTGATGCTCTTATCCAGAGCAACTTGCAGTAAAATCAGTGAGACAGAAGAAGCTTCAGTCATTAGATCATCAACATTATAAACAACCGAATAGTTCGGTCACAGTGCCTGACAATATAGTAACACAATATTTCTATCAGGACTCAAAATTGACCTTGGTTGTCAAGTCACAACCTTAAGTTTCTCCTTGTAAGACAGTAAACTGCAAAAAAAGTAATTATCAACATTTCTAACTAATTAGACTTTAGAATTTAGAGTTTCTTAATTTATATAAGAATGATAAAAACACGCAGAGGAAAAAAAGACCTGTATTTCGCAGTTGAAATATAAACCAAGGGTCTTATAAAGACATTTAATCTGAGAAGAAACACAGAAAAATTCAAGACGACTATTCAAGATTTTATTCAAATAATGAATGGTGACATGAATGAAAATGCCTTAATTAGCTATTACATATAAAGAGCAAACTATGACGAAACAGAGGAAATAAATTGAAATTGAAGTAAAGTTTCTTTATATAGCACCTTTCACAGAGCAAAGTCACAAAGTGCTTCACAAGAGTAAAATAAGACCAGAAAATAGTAAAAAAAAACAAAAAAAAAAAAGGAATAAAAAAACAATAAGACACAGATATATAAGTTCACTGAAATAACAATAAAACAAATGTGTCTGGATGGTCAGACAAACGGGGGAATTTAGACATGAACACAAAGGGTCACTGCCAGACAGACTGGTGATGTATAACATATCATATTTATTTATTATTTTAAAGCTTTAAATTATCTATACACACAAGCGAATGTGTTCAGTTCCAGCAGCAGACAGTAACCAGTAACGCCCTGTCCCGTCCAGATGTCCCGGTGTTACAGTGAGGTGCGGTTGGCTCTGGCTCTGAGCCCGGCCTGTCCCGAGGCCGGCGGCCTGCTGGCCCGGCTGGAGGAGGCCAGCGAGCGGGCCAGGCAGGAGGCCGTCGCCCGGGCGCTGACCGGACAGCTCCCCCGCGCCCTCGCCAAGATCAACACGGCCCTGGAGCTCCGCCCCCGGGACAAGCACTACCTGTTCAGGTCAGCCCGTCCCAGCATGCACCGCTGGGCCCGCCGCAGCGTTTAGAAGGAGTAGAGCGCTTGTCTCAGCAAAGTTACAATGTTCTGTAAAGTAAAAGCATTAAAATGTACTAGCAACAAAAGCAGAATAGAAACAGCATAAGATTATTAAACATTGATATTATAACAGTATTATGCATTAAAAATAAAAACACTATAGGCTTTAAAGTTCACTCAACAGCTCAGCTTATATATACTTTGTTCTGTTCTGATGCTGTTCTTATCATACAGTATGCTTCCATGTTTATATTTCTTTGTAGATTTTTTTCATTTTTCTTCTTTGCCTCAGTATGTTCTACTGCAGTGATTCTCAACATTTTTTATATCAAGAACCCCTAATTTAGTCCACATTAGGGCCACGGACCCCCATTTGATTGTCTTTCACACCCAAATCTGACAATATTAGAGAGATAACAGTTAAACTATGATCCAAATAGTCATTCTTCTACATTCTCTAAGTGTGTTCACTTCTTGTAAAGGAAATAATGGTGAAGTTTCCAAGGACCCCTGGTGGTCCCCGGACCCCACGTTGAGAACCACTGTTCTACTGCTTTTATTTTGCGCTTCCTCATAGTGCTGTGGTTTATTTTTTCATGCTTTCATTCATACATTTCTGTTTAACACCCCTATTAGTGTTAGTGTTGAAACTGTCCCTTAGTCATGTTTAAAACTCCCATTCCCTCTATTCTTATTTATATTCTATTTTCTTGTGCTGTATCCTATCACTATTGCTGCTGCAGCGTCCCAGTTTCCCCACAGGGATAATCTAGGTTTCCTCTAATCTTAACTCATGACTATGATGAGTTACAGTTAATTTAATCTCACTTCAACCACGCCACTCCTACTGTCTCTCCATCAGAGGGATTCTGTACCGGCGTCTGAAAGACTTCACAGCAGCCATCGAGGACCTGATAGTGGCCGTGGAGCTGAGCGAGGAAGAGGAGGAGGAGGTCAGAGGTCAGGCGGGGGAGCAGGAGGAGCGCCGGGCCGTGCAGCAGGAGGCGCAGGCCCAGCTGGTGCTCACCTACAACGACTTTGCCGTTCAGTGCTTCAGCAGAGGCTTCTACCCCGAGGCGACGCTGCTGCTCAACAAGGCCATCCAGGAGGAGAAGGGCGAGGGCGGCCTCTACCTGAACCGAGGAGGTGAGGGAGGGGAGGGGTGTGTGTGTGTGGGGGGAGGAGTTAGACAGCGGACACACTGATCTAGACCTGAAACGGTTAGTTGATTAATTGATTAGTTGATCAACACAAAATCAATTAGAAACAAAACAAACCAACAAACAGAAATCTATCCATCAATAATTCTGTCCGTTTCCTGATGGATCCTGGTGTGGCAGCTGTGAATGTATGTGGGAGGAGAGTTTATTTTTTATAAAATGTTTATCTAGGAATGGTTTGTGCATACAAACCTGCTTGTTTTGTGCGCTGCCCTGATCCACATTCAGAGACAGATTCACACCTGGGTGTTGGCCGCTGCAAACACTTCTACTGCATTTAGGGGTTAAAGGGGAATGAAGTAATATGTCGACCTGTATGAGCAACCAGTAGGAATTGCAACAACATGGACAGAACTTGTCTCCTAAAACAAGGCTCTGCACAAGACAGATATATATAGATATATTATGGTCATTTTGTGCCATGGGGCAGTAAAAACCTTACTCACTGGCCCTTTAAGCAGCTTGCTGTATGGAACCCTGACTGTATTTATTCTGTTTATTCCAAACAAAGCCCTGTTGCTGCTGCCAGAAACATAAAACGCATCACTTTTGCAGCAGAGGACTTTTCCCAGGAAAGAGATACCAGACAGCGGCTGTTTAGAACAGCCAATGGAAAAGCTTTATGAACTGGATATAGATTGGATCACTATTACATTATATACAGTCAGTGGTCATGATTATTACTTTAAAACAAGCCAACATCTTTAGATTGATGAATCACAGGAAGGGAGGGAACGCTTTATAATTTGAAGTAGAAGTCAGTTAAGTCACACTTTGTCTAAGAACTAGTGTAACTACTATGAATCAAAACATGAATGAAGGATTTATTTGTGTGTGTGTGTGTGTGTGTGTGTGTCAGACTGTTTCTTTAAGCAGGGTGAGTGGGGTTTTGCGCTGGCGGACTACCAGCAGGCGGAGGAGATGATGAGTCCCGACGACCCGGCCGTCCGGCTCCGCCTCGCCGTCCTCCACAACACCCTGGGCTCCCACAGCTTCCAGGAGGGGTCAGACACATACACACACACGCACATACACACACACACTCACACAGTAAAACACATATGAACTAAACTAAATAAACATGTACAATACATAAGTTAAACTGAACTAAACTAAACTATCAATAGCCCCCTTTCCACTGAGGGCCAAACCTGGTGCTTGAATTTAGTTCCAGAGTTCCTGACCCCTTTCCACTGGGTTGGCCTGGGCCAAAACAGGGCTAGTCCAGGAACTCAAGCCCCACCACTTGGGCCTTCCAAATCCCCAGGGCCAAAGCTGTTAGCAGCCATTCCTACATTAATGAGCATCTACTTGTTAGAAACTAGGTATGTTAATTCTTAAATCTGCATTACTTTCAGCTGCTATCTTAGAAAAAAAAAAACATCTTGCTACACATAGAAAAACACATAGAAAACAACTTTTTAGCCTGATACCATATATTAAAACCAACATTGGAAAAAAAATGCCTTTGCTTACGCAGGCAAGGCAGTTTTTTTTTTTTACTTTAACGCCTTCAGTAGGCGTTTAAATCACTGCCCAGCGATCACACTTTGTTTTTTTATGTGAATGATGTAAGCCTCATCCTGCAACCTTCTTTTTTAAAACGTCCCACAAAATAATTAAAACTAATGTTAACGATTATACGGTACATTTGACAGCAGCGTTGTCTGCCGTGTTTGATGACAAGCAGTTGTATAAGTTAGTTGTCATGGTTACGCAGGGACCAGGTTGCTCAGTGGAAACACTTTAAGAAGTTTAGCCCAGTGCTTAAGTTCCAGGCTAGAGTTCCTGGGCCAAAGTTCTTGGGCTTTTGGCCTTCAGTGGAAAGGGGTCTAATCACACACACATACTGTACAGTAAAGCAAATACATAAACTAAACTAAACTAAACTAGACTAGACTAGACTACACCACTACGCTACACTACACTACACTAAACTGAACACGCACTACACACACAATAAAACACATATATAAGCTAAACTGAACTAAACTAAACTAAACTATCAACCACACACACATACAATAAAACAGTACAATAAAACAAACATACATGTACAGTTAAACAAACATACACTACACTAAACTAAACACACACTACAAATGCAATAAAACACACATGAAGTAAACTAAATTATACTAAACAGACATGCACACATATGAAGTATGTGTAAAATGTACTTGTTAAATAAGGGTTAACCCCCAGCCAAACACACACAAAGACAGGCATGAAGCTGAACTAACCTTGATTAGAGATTATAATTAATTACACGACTCTACTAAATGTTACGTTTTCCTCTTCTCGTTGCTACATCTGTATGTGTGTGTGTATGTGTGTGTACGGTGTCTGCAGGCGTTTCCAGGAGGCAGCTGACAGGTTTTCTCTGGCCGTCCAGTACAACCCAGGATCCAGTCAGTACTATGGGAACAGAGCCAAGGCCTTCCACAGGCTGCTGAGCCTGCAGCGGGCCAAGCAGGACGTGATCAGCAGCCTGGTCCTGGACCCCACCAACCAGGAGGTCAGAGCCTCTAAAGACCCATGAAGAGGCATGCAGAGCCTGACTGTAACATGCTGTACAAGCGTCTGGCTGTAGTTTGTGGCTCTGTTGTAGTTTGTTTCAACTCAGCTTCTCTACGTTTGTACACAAAGTGAAAAAATGCCAAAGCTAGATCTGCATATTGATGAATCTGGACATACGCTTTCCCCCTCTGATCCTCTTTCAAAGCTAAAACGCCACGCTGCAACACAACGTATTTAGTGCTGTTTGAGGGTGAAAGGCCTCTCATGTTAACCTATTGATCACTGATCAAAGCTCCAACTTAGGAAATACATGACATTTTACCCTAGGTGGAAATCAGTGGTGTCTGAAGCCATAATTCTAAAAATCACATAAAAGTCCTTATGAAACAGCTCTGTTACTTATTCTTATTATTGACACAGCTTATGGAAGTCAATGGAATGACTTGCGTGTGTATGTATGTATGTGTGTGTGTGTGTGTATGCATATATGAGTGCATGTACATTTGAACATGTGTATGTGTATGTTTATGTGTGTGTGATTATCTGGATGTGTGAGCATGTGCGTGTATGTGTGTGAACGCATGCCTGGGTGTATGTGTGTGTATATGTCGATGCCAATACTGTATGTGTGTGTATGTGTGTGTGTGTGTGTGTGTGTGTGTGTGTGTGTGTAGGTGCTTCATGTGCTGCTGAGTGTGTTTCCAGGCTGCAGTGTGTGTGATGTACTGTCCAGTCCGGCCGGCCAGGAGATCAGACTCCAGCTGATGGACTCAGTCCGCTCCTGCAGGTCTTCCTCTCATCAACAACGGTTAGCAGTACACTTTATATTATATATTGTACACTGATTTTAGAACACATAAGATACATTAGGAACAATGTGATGCAGTTCAACACAACATTGCATGACAAAGAATGAAAAATGTTTAACAAATCTGTTCCACACATTCACATCTGGGAGTTTCCCAGTACAACCTTCAGTCTTCTGCTGTTGGCCATTGAAACAGTTGTGGGTTAAGCGCCTTGCCCAAGGGGAAGAGAGTCTTACTTCCCCACTCACGGGAGGTTTAATGACAAACTGTGAGCGAACCTGATTAAGGGCTCCTGGTTGGACAGTGAGGCACCAGCTGGGTGGAGTTTGCACTTGTTTTCAACCGACCTGCCTGCTCTGAATCAGGCAGAAAACCAGCCAAACAAAAATATAGAGCCACAAGGCAGAGGATGAACAATCTGATAAGTAAACACTGCAATTCAGAGGCCAAACATATCAGAAGACAACAGTGAAAGTCCATGTACATTTCCTTATCTCTTGACTTGTTAAGATACATTTTGTGCTGAAGAGCTCATAAGAAAGCCATGTAGGGATTTCTGATTGATTTAGCTGTTTAATTGGGGTGTACAACATGTAAATTAGGCATGAATACTTAGATTGGGTTAAATTATATGATATCTAGATGCTATGCTAATCTAGATGAACTCTGGCTAAATTAAACCACACTCAGCTCACTGTCAATGAGCGAAGATACAACTGCTCCTCTTCTTACTCACCTTACTGGTATAATGTGTTCCCCCAGACTGTGCAAGGAGATGAGAAAGATGACCCTGACCAGTGAGAACACAGAGAGCCAATCTTACAGCCAGTCAGAAGGCCAGTGTGAAGCGGAAAAGGAGCTGAAGCCGCGTGTGAACCGACAGCAGCTGCAGGGGACGGTGAAGAACGCTCTGCAGGTACTGAAGGGGAAACCAGTCACTCCTAGAGCTGAACATAGAGGACCAGTAGTAAGGTTATACTCAGATTTAGCTCCAATTCTTCATATAGATATCAATTTTATATTCATACTGTATACTGTATTCATACTGTGTATTGATAAATCCATTTTCACTTTAATTTGGATAGTAACCAGTGAAATCCAGGTAAAAACAAAAAGGCTTCTCATTTCTGACAATGTATTAAAAATGGAAAACTAATATCCTCTCTAACTGAACAACTGATTCTAAAGACACAGGTAATTGACGGCTGTTTTATCATGCATGCCAATACCACATAACCCTTGTATGATCTAGGCCTCCAACGATGACAGTGATGTTATTACTCCACAATTCTTCCCTATCAAACTTAACACAAGTACATAAACTGACCTTGATAAGCTATGGAAATGTAGTATTGTTGGACAAAAGCTGCGGATCTTCTAAAAGTATGGGCCTTTAGAGTCATGAATCTCACTCAGTACATAAATCACCATGTAAACATTCAGTTCAAGAAGGAAGAAAACATCAAAATTGCAGTTCCATGGTATTTCTACAACAGTGGTGATTTGCTTTGCTGCTGCAGGTAAAGGAAGCAGTTCGGTCGTTCCTCCGTCACCGGCCGCCTCTGCACCAGGCCGGGCCACGCCTCGCTGCCCCCCCGCCCGCCCCCGTCCGCTCAGTGGACCAGGACCGGTCTGCCGTTAGACGAGAGGAGAGATCGGACCACTAGAGGAGGTTTGGGGGGTTTGGACTCCACTGGGATTACACTGTGTGGGGAAAAACTTGATCTTTTCCGCCTGGTGCCTGATTTCTTTACATAGCACTTGTGACTTGTGACTCCTTTATTGGTTGCTTGTAATGTTGGCGATCTACAGAGGTGTGACTAAGTCAGCTTTGCTCAAGTCTCGAGTCTCAAGTCTTGAAGCACAAGTCTCAAGTCAAGTCTCAAGTCTAAATGTAGAACAGCAAGTCAAGTCAAAACAAATCAAGAGTCCAGTTTCAATTTGATATCTTAAAGAAAACTAAATATCTAGGACTTTTCAATGCAATATGGTTTTAATAGGGTAAAAACTTGGTAAGAGCATCATGAGTTTGATTTCTATAATCAGTTTCAACTTCAATAAATTCAATCATTCCATACAAATTCAGAAAACAGAATTTAAATTCAGAAAACAGAATTTAAATTCAGTCGTCTGCCGGAGCAAATCTCATCACTTTCAATATAAGTCATTTACACAAACACAAGATCTCAAGTCAAGACTTTAGAAACCTTTTCAAGTCATCAAAGTACAAGTCAAAGTCAAGTCCCAAGTCACCAGAACCCAAGTCAAGTCTCAAGTCTTCTCTTCGTCAAGTCAAGTCTCAAGCAATTACTGTAAAACTGTGACTCGAGTCTGACTCCAGTCCAAGTCATGTGACTCTTCCCCACCTCTGGATTGAAGTTTATTCTACTGTTGTACTCTGGATAAGAGAGTCAGCTATATTCTGAAAGTGTAATGTAGGTGAACATGTTTGAACAGTAGTTTCTCTCTCACAAGTCACTCAACACAACTCAGACTTTTCTCACAGAATAACATCTGTGATCTACCTGTTACATTTTAGGCTTATCTACAGTGACTTAAAATAAATGCAACAGTAGTGTAAGCTTAAATTCCTAGATTAGATTCCCATTAGAAGTGACCCATGATAAAGGCTGTAAGGGCTGAAACAACAATCAACACATTTCTGAAATTCAGTGGTATCAGCCTTTAATAGTGTTGTTAGTACTATTTTATTCTAGTGTCCAACAGGTGGCAGTAGAGGCACAATTTTGGCATGATGGCACTTCAATGGACATGATACCACTAGTTGTAAGCAAATGTAAATGTAAGCACTTCATACATATAACATGAGATCTGGTTGATTGGGTCGTGGCGTTGTAATAATTCTAGCGATGTAATGATAGTAACACAGTTTATAAGCTCACAGAGCCTCATTTACATTGTGGAAGTTAACTAATTTAAATGTGCCAGAGACCATCGCTCTATTCATTATAATTCTATGGACACCTAAACTCAAATGAATTATGAATTAAAGAATTTGCCAAATGAATTAGTATATATTCTATTTACACACAGGCTACTGATCCAAGTGTTGCTCTGGTGAAACTGTGTGTGTTTCAGAGAGATTTCCTATTTGAGCAGTAATACCCAAAAGGGCTTTTTGATTGGATTATGAGGTGAGTGGAGTAGTGTTAGTGGCAGTGGAGAGCCTTAATGACTGTAAAGTATCTCCTAAAGGATATTATGGCTTTTATACAACAATTAAATACCATCATGTGTGTACTGTCTGCAAAGCTTGCTTATATACTGTATGATAATAAAAAACAAGAGAAAACAAGACAGATCTCGAACTAGCTACAATAGTGCGAGCTGTGTATTATGGAAATTATCTCCATGTTTGATTAATCAGGTCGCTTGGCTGAAACTACACATTGTATTATAGGTAATAAGAACTGGAAGTAGTGTGTACTGTAACTGTGTGTGGTAGACAGAGGGATGGATGCACTGATACTGATCCTGGTGTGAGATATCAGGCCGATATCAGGCTAAATACAGCATCAGTATCAGAGTTTCCCCCAAAACTAAAATCTGAGCCCAAGAGCCAGGTGACACATGTCAGAAATCAAAACAAAACGACTCGATTTTCTGCCTTTTTCACACATTGAGGGACACATCAGGTCTCTCTAATAGATACAAATGGATTTTATCTTAATTCATTTTTGTCCACTGACCCCAAACAAAAGGATGGATGTGATTGGTAGTTAAAGTTTACGTCTCATCATGGGTATGAGCAGGTGAAGATGTGGTGTGGCCGCAGCCGGAGCTGGTGGTGAAACAGCAGAGAGTCTTCTGAGAGGCAGCTGACCTCCCAGCATTAACAACAGCTGTGGCAACAGCTGACACACAGAGAAAGGACTTGTGGCACACTGGCTGCTCTCTCGCCATAGAAAGTGCCCACACCACATAGCTAAAAGCACAAACATACCAAACATACCATAGTCTGTTGCAATTACTTCGCGTAGTGCATTTTTGCGCTTAATTGAGTCTAATGAAAATTGATATAGCAAACTTTTTCTTCTCCCTCTCTGAGCGGGCGGCGAAAGGCATGCCGCATATGGAATATTGGAGAAAGTGCTCTTTCACTGGTGAAGAAGTCGTATTTTTTTATTTGTTCAGATGTATTTCTTTATTATATTTAGATACCCACCGAAATTCCATGCCGCCGTGGAATGTGGGTGCAGACGACCACGGAGGAGACGACCACGCTCGCGCCGTTGTCAATCACCGCTTATTGTGTTGACACTGTCGATGTCTGCTGTGCTGTGCTGAGCCGGGCCGCCCAACACGACCAGATCCCTCAGACAGTGTGTGTGTGTGTGTATGAGTGAGAGTGTGTGTGTGTCCTTGTATTCCTATACTTGTGAGGACCAAATGTCATCATAAAGTTTACGAAAATCCTCCAAAGTGAGGACATGTTGCCTGTCCTCAGTTTTTCAGTCGGTAATATCAGGGTTAGGGCTTGGGTTGAAGATTAGATTTAGGTAAAGGTTAAGGTTAGGCATGCAGTTGAGAGAGTTAGGGAATTTATCTAGTCAATGCAAAGTCTTCATAAGTAAAGTAATACAAACCTGTGTGTGTGTGGGCTGCAGCCCCTCAGCAAAGTGGTGCGGGATAGACAGTGGTCGTAAAGGAGCTGAAAAGTGTTTCACACTCGTGCAATAAAAGGCTCGAGTTACCGTCCTGTCAGGGCCGGGAGGCGCAGCCAGCCAGGAGGTGCCGGTGGCCCAGCCAGCCAGGTTTCTGAGCCCAGACAAAAACACCTTTCTCTGGGCACAGGAGCTGGCGGCTTGGCCCCGGCTCAAAACATTCCCTGGTGGAGGGGAGTTTCATTCACGTTTTGGCTGCAGACTGTTTTGTCTAAGATACGCAGAACACGTTTGTAGTCTTTGGGTAGTGTTCGGGGCAGGTGACGTGCGGCGAACGCACACCGCTATGTCGTCCTGAAGTGAAAGTGGAATGGGATATGTGGGTTTGGAATTGGATTAGTGTTGCTAGACTGGAGTGGGCCTTGAAGTATGTGCCAGTCAGGATTTTTGTCAATGGTAGGCTTCTGCAAAGTCCATATCGCTGCATTATGATAATGGATCGGATAGTTAAGGCCATACAAATTCCACATACTGTCCCTAAAGACCACTTAAAAAGATGAATACAACAACATTGCATTTTATTTTCAAAATGTGAAAAAAATGTACATCAAAACCAAACAGTTATATACTGTATATATATATATATATATAATCCTCCCTCCTGCAATAAATAAACAATATATACATAAAGGTTTTCACCAGAAAGATTATACAGTCTGAATGGAGCACGTTGGGGAAAGAGAACAGAGCCAAAGCTGCTTGGTCAGTAAAGTGGAGTTAACAGACTGAACAGTCCACCTGCCGACTCAGAAACATGTCAAGGTGCTCCAGTCGGTTTACAGGCCAAAGTCTGGACCGCCGCTCCCCACCGCTCCCAAGTCTGATGCACCAGATGACACGTTTAGCACCTCGGGGACATATAAAGAGAGTAAAATGTGCTTTTACAGTCTTGTAATTCTCATAACCGAATTTAACCGCGTAGTTCCTTTCTCTGAGAGAGACGAGAGAGAGAGAGAGGGAGGAGGGGGACGGAGAGAGAGAGGCGAGCAGACGAAGGGTCTCCCCTGAGGAACATTTCTAAAGACAATTTATATATTTTGGAGAGATAAACCATCTGCCGGTTTGTTCTTCTCACAAATTTTCCAGTCAGTTTTACTGGCTTGTCTCAGCCACCGTCTCCCTGTCCTTGCTGTGTGTGTTCTTTAGTAGCGTGCTGCCTGTCCTGAAATTTGGACAAGTGCTGTAGACAGCTGTATTCTTATCGGGTCTTTGAGGGCATGGAGGCCTGACTCGCCTCTTGTTCTTGCCCTTAAATTTTATAACCAGGGCAGGGAACTAACTCTTTTTTCACCTGCTGGCCACAGTGGCTGGTGGATTCCAAAATTCACTGTCCAGCTTTACTTTTTTACCAGCCATAAATGACTTTTGGAGTATAAAGGAATCTCAACATGATGGTTGGTTTCTAGCTGGTGGTTATTTTCCCCACCCTGTTTATAACCCACCTCACTTTACGCTTACTCTTTCGGAAGTCCTTCTACATTAGACCGACCGACACTTGTGACCTTTCGGGGTCACTTCCACCCGTTCATCTCTTTGAGCTTGCTGATGCTGGTTCCTTTGACAGGTGTGGAGGGCGGGGGGTTGTACAGAGGCAGGGTGGGGGTGCTGCAGCCTCGGCTCCACGGCTTCTCAGTGGGAACCGTCCACACCGTCCGAGACAACGTCTTCTTCGGCTTGTCCTTCTTCTCTTTAGAGGAACCGGGGGACATGGTCTGGTGAAGGACGAAACAAGAGACATAATGAGGAAGACTGAAAGGACTTTGGCTGACAATGAATGCGGTTCTGTGTAGCTCAAGAGTTACTGTAGGGGTTCTATTCCCAGTGTAGCTCAGTGGGTAAAGCAAGGAACTAAGACCATTCCTGTTCCACCATTCCATTACCTCTGACGCTACCCATACTAAAAATATATGCACTCATGGTGCTGCATGGTAATGCCTTTGATATGTGTCCACCAAATGGAAGATGTTGTGATTTTTAAGATCAAAAAGGTTTAGGGTTATGGCATAATCATACATGGCTGAATGTGGCTAACTGGATTTGCAGTCAAGTTACCGAATCTAATGCATTTACGTTTACATTTTAGGCATTTAGCTGATACTTCTATCCCAAACAACTTCTAACAAGTGGAATAATCTTAAATCCTTTCACTTTGCACAGTCAGTCTACTCCAAGTCTACCATGGCTCTCCACTGCTTCACACTTGGCCTGTCTACCTTGACAGCCATCACTGTTCCTGTCTTGTTGAGATAAAAAAAAAGGCATCATACACAGCAGCAGAGGGTGTAGCAGTTGAGCTTAACGGCGTTCCGGCCCGTCCCGGCGTAGCGGTTCTTCTTGGGCAGCAGCAGGACGAAGGACACGGCCAGAGACAGGTGGTAGAAGCTGTGGACGTAGGCGTAGTCCCACTCCTGCGTTGAGGAGAATGCATGTGAATAATTCAGCGGGCAGCGTGCTCACTCAAAAGTTTTTGATTCCTTGTCTTAAGGCTTGCAAAACTGGTGCTGGATCCTAAAATAACATGACACTCTTGAGGACAGGCTTTTTCCATACATCTTTGTGTCTAGGTCGGGACAACACACGTTTGTTTTACTTTTCAACACAACACATCACAGTAATATACATATGTTGTCGGAATGTTTTGCTAATGTGCTGACAAGTAACACAAACGAGTCTCAAACTAGGCACAAGGATGTGTTGAAAGTGGTGCATCCTTTTGTGAAAACCAGATCCCACTCAGGACAATTTAATTTATACACTTTGATTTATTTCAGCATATCAAGATGTGTAACTATTGCCTGGGTCCAGACCTTTGAATCTGCTCACTCCACTGAGTTGACTGATTCTGGTCTGGCATCGTGACGTGAAACAGCAGTTTCTCGGTTGAAAAATTATCGGTCCAATGAGTGCCTGGGGGGGACTAACGATTAGCCAATCAGCGCCACGGGCGGGACTAACGCCGTTGTCAAGCTGTGCGCCGGAACCAAGGAGGAGTAATAACAACAGTGGCGACCGCTATAGACAAGATAGACGCTGCTTAGACGGCATAGACGGCATGTCTTCTCAATATCGGCCAACATCGTACTTTGTTTTTACTTGGCCCCGTGTTGTCAAAGATGCTCTATACTTTCTGAACCGTCTCTGGTGTTGCCATGGCTACGCATCAGTGTTGACTTAAAATGACGTTAGATTCAGGCGGATACGTCGCTCTCTAGTGATTGGTTAGGGAAAATCGAATCCCCCTCCCCCACGGAAATCGGTTAGAGTGGAGGCAATGTCAGACTGAAGATGGAAATGGAGTGGAACGAGTTGACAATTCTGTCTGATATCAGGCAAGTGTAACTAATCAGCAGTAGGGAGGAAGAGGATTAGTTGTGTTTTGAAGTTGGGACGATACTCACCTCAAAGTAGAAACGCAGCATCAGAGCGAGAGCGCCGAAGCAGCAGCCGGGACCGACCTGCTGAGTGTAAACTGTCTTCTCTGGATACACCGCTCTTAACTCCTTCATCTTCTGCAGCTGGAACACCAGCAGAAGATCCAATCCATTACAATGATATTCAGATAGTATTGGTATGTAATTAAACACAGGAAATTCAATGGAGTCATTCATTTATTTCCTGGCAAGAAGAAGGAGGGGGGAAAAAAGAAGGAGAGGAAAGTGTAGAAGAAGAATAAGGAGGAGAAGATGAAGAGAGAGGAGAGGAAGGAGGAGGAGAAGAAGGAGAAGAAAGAGAAGAAGGTGGATTTGAAAGAATAGGAGAAGGAGGAGGGGGAAGGGAAAAAGAGTAATGAGGAGAAAAACAGGGCTCTTTTCCCTCTTTTTCTCCTCATTACTCTTTTTCCCCTCCTTGAGGAAAAGAACCAGTAGAAAAAAGTGAAGAAGTTGGAGAAGAATAAAGAGGGCGAGAAAAAAAATGAGAAAGAGAATATGAAGAAGGAAGAGGAGAAGGTGGAGAACATGAAGGGGAAGAAGGTAGAGAGGAAGAATAAGGAGGAGGAAGAGGAGAAGAAGAAGAAATGAAGGAGAAGAAGGAGGAGGAGCAGAAGAAAGATGAGGAAAAGAACGTGGAGAATATGGAGAAAACAAGGAGGGACAGATTATGACAAAATACTAGTATCATGCCTTTCATCTGCAGGAGAAATGAACACATTATCACATTATCACTAGTTTTCCCCTTGTCTGCTGTTTCCAAGCCACTCACCCATTTGACAGTGATGATGAAGACAGCTGAGCCGATGGGTCCGGAGTAAATGCCGTAGCCCCAGCGGTCCTGGTAGATCCGCACCGCGATGGTCAGCACTCCAAACATGGTGATACTGGAGCGCTTGGGTTCCTCGAAGTCCCCCAGAGCTGGAACAAGAGAGACAAATACATGAGACTGGGGTAACTTTTTCATTCGGATCTTTAAAAATACACTTCAGACTACCGACTCTCATCTGGGAAGATTTCTGTTGTCTGTTTATATGAGGAGATAACAGTGGAGAACCTCTGATCAGAACAGCCATTTTTATGCATCCCCTCCTAGGGCTAACTTGAGTTAATTAACAGCAAAATTAATCTAATCCTCATTTTATCGTGAACTCTCTGGAACCCACTGGAACCCCCTGAAGGAGTCCTGGGAGTCCCTGGAAACTAGTATGGGAAGCACAGATGTAGGATATGTAAATATGTAATTATGGCAATAAAAATTGGGCCTCCTGTTGGCTCATTTGGCTAAGGCGTATACCATGTGATGTCCTGGGTTTAAATCCGGACTAATACCTTTGTCAAATGGCATCCCTCTGTCTGTCCCCATATGAAAGGATAAGCGGGAGCACATGTGAGCGGCTCTCAGAGACACAGCACATGTTATCAACAACTGCTCAGTCGTGCTGCAGGCGGAGACATTGGGTTTAACTGAAGTTGACTGTTCACTGAAGAAGGCCTTAGCGCAAAAATATTTGTGATGCGCTGTTTAATGTTCTGCAATGATTTAATAATTAAGAATAGAAAAAAAGCCTGAATATTGTTGTTTTTTGGACCATTTTGTAGTATCTCCATTGTTACAGTTTGGTTTTGGGCGACTTACAGTGAGGGAGCAGGTTGGGGTTTTAGTGTGTCGCTCAAGGTCAGGACCAGTGTTGGGCATTTTTTTTCAGTAACAGTAATGTAAGGGATTACAATTTCAAATTCAGTTAATTACATTACAGTTACTAATCCCGGTAACACTCCCTTACTGCGTTACTTAAACCTTAACCCCCTTCACCCTTTTCTTTTCTCTCCTTTGAAGTTTTCAGAGTTTGTGTTTTCCTCACATGTATCTTAAGGACATGCAGCAGCTTTACGTCAGCTGTTAGCTACAGAAGCAAAACAAAAGATGGAGGGTGAGGGAGAGACGCAGACTTTCAGCAGCTGGAAGTTTTCCCATTACTTTGAATTGATCTCAGTCAAGGATCAAAGAACATTCTGGTCCGTTGTAAACTTTGTGTGGCAGCAAAACTCTTTCCACTGAGAAAAACACAACATCCAATTTATCAAAGCATCTGATACAGAAACACAGCGATGAGAAACTCAGGGAAAAACAAGGAGCCGCTGCTGCCAACAAAACACGTAATGGAAGTAATGGAATGAGGAATGGAACTAATTACTGTTGCTGTTGAGTTAAAGTAAAGTAACGTGATTACGTCTTAAACAAGTAATAAGTAAAGAGTAATTCTATTTTGATTGACCACTGGTCAGGACACCAGTGTTGGGCAGGTTATGGAAGAACACACATCTGATGTTCTAGGAGTCAAACCTGTGACGTTTCAGTTACCGGTCACACTAGTCTATCACTGCTGTATGCCTGGACTCACCTATCAGTGTGACCCACATGGAGAGAGCGGTGCCGTACACAGTGAAGTACTCCAGAATCTCATACTTCATGAAGCACAGGATGGAGAGGCCCGGCCCGTCACACGCATGGTAGATCTGAAACAAGACACACAGAGCGCTTCAGTTACCGTGTCAACCAAGGACAATGTCTTCAGGTCTGACTGGTGAACTTTTCTAGACAAAACAAATGAAGAGTTTCATTCATGTCACCTGACAAAATGATGTCTGGCATTAAAGTGAAACTCACCATGGTTTATTACTGAAGTTATTAGTCCATTAAAGACATTTACATTATTTCCATTTTCAACAGCATAATAAGTGGTACTTTTAAAATATTGAGCAATGAACATGAGGTAAATATTTTGTCACTATACCAGAGATGTATCTCGTTTTGGAATTAAATCTTTCAAGTGAAATTCCTTTACAGATTTCATATGACACTTATAGTGATCAAACACAATAATGCCAATTTTTCAGCACAAAAAGAAAATTGTAAACCAAGATGAGCAGATGAGCAATATAAAATAGACAAAATTCATGGAAAAATGTCATGCCATCAAAATAGCCATATGTTCAATCTCCCAAGATCTCTGTCTCCACAACCACTCAGGTGCAGATAACACATTTCACCAGTTCATCTGCTTCATCAATACAAAATCATTACAAATCGCTCTGGATAACAGCATCAGCTAAATACCTTAAATGTAAAATCGACAATGACCCACAGTGTTGTCGTTGTGTCTCTTACCGCGGTAAAGAACATGGTGAAGAAGTAGACCATGGCCTCCATGTGGAAGCCTCTCTTGGCGGCCACGCTGGCTGCAGGCAGGAACACCAGGCTGCTGACGGTTGGCAGCAGCATCTTAGCAATAAACGCACCCATGCTGAACGGCTGGCGAACGCAACTCAGGTACAAACGGCCTTATCAACCAAAGGCTTTGTAGATCAGAAGATATCCAAAGGGCTTCAGAAATTCCTTAGTCTTCGTCACTTGAAATGAGTTTATACGTGGGTGAGGAAGAGAAGGCAACACTGCACACACACACACACACTCACAAACACCGAATACACACAGTAGTGTGTGAAAGAGCTCAAATAGAAGTCTTATCAACCGAAGCGCTGCAGAAAGGAGGATGTCTTCAGAAGTTGCTTAGTCCTTGTCATATGAGACTGGTGAATGGATGAGGAAGAGAAGGCATATACAGCACACACACACTCACTCACACACACACACACACACGTCGTCTACACACACTCAGTAGTGTGTGAAAGAGCTCAAACAGAAGTCTTATCAACCAAAGCGTTGCAGTTAGAAAGGTAGAAGTTGCTTAGTCTTCGTCGTGTGAGACTGGTGAGCGGATGAGGAGAGAAGGCATGTACTGCACACACACTTTCTCGCAGCATGAACACACACCCAGCTGTCTGGTTTGGCCCTTTAAAGTTTAAATGTCCCCCAGCAGGCCTGGCCGGCCTGGATGTGCAGTGTCATCGCTGGGCAGCTGTCTGCATACCAGCAGCCATGGGAGGGAGCGGGCAGGAGAGCGCTGCATGCCACAGCGCTGAGGCATATTTGTGGAGTCTTGCAGGCCGGGGTCCAGTACTGTTTGCAATTATGAGTGTTTGGTTTTTCCTGCTTGTGGCAGCGGATGGGTGGAGTTTACAGCATCAGGACATTTTGGATAGTGTCAGAATAAGCTGTCAGTCACAGAAAAGTAGCACTGTGGCCTTGCGGTTAAAGACACTGGACTGAGCCCAGAGGATCAGGGTTCAAACCCACGAGTCAGCAAGCACCCGCCCCGCTGAAGTGTCCTTGAGCAAGACATTCGGTGTCTTGCTCAAGGACACTCATTAGTCATTTTAACCCGCCATCGTTGACTTCCCCTAGGGGGAACAGGTAACTGTTAACAAAAATTTTTTATTTCAATATCCATAAGTGCTGTAAGGTGACGTCAGTGAACTGTTTATCGCCCTGGCCGGTCTGTGATGTTTATCCTGAAGGAAACCTCACTTTGTGTTGATGGACACTCTGCTCAGTCGCAGCCCTTCTTTGTAATTTAGACTGATTAGACTGCTGGATTTTTACATAACGATCTTGCCTAGTGCAGCTTAAACTTTGTTGGCATTTTCTTTGTATCGCCCTTTGTAACAAATCCACCCATCTGGTGTCCAAGTAGGTTAAAACAAACACTAAGAATTGTTTGCAAATTAGATAAGACCCAAGTCTAGAGTCTTATTTCAGTCAGCAGATGGAAGCTTGCAGAGCAGATTAAAATAGCTGTGATGGCTTTGTGTTTGTTGTGGCCTCATGCTGTGGCGCTGGGCCCACCCCGCTCAGTCAGTCACATTAAACTGAAAGAATTCTCCCAAAGTTGGGTTAGGTGGTAAATATTTTTGGTGTGGAAAAATGCCCTTTTCTGCTCCTCTGGCTGAGAGAGAGCAGCGTGTGGTGCGATTGGGTAAGAGCATACAGGAAAAATCTCCACAAACTGCCAGCTCTTTCCCTTCCTTGCCTTCATCTCATAATGATTCAGCAAAACAAAATTAAATTGAGTTTTTCTTTTTAATCACAGCTCAATGTCCTGCTGTCGTCTTGGCCAGGTCTCTCTTGGAAACGACATCCTTGATCTCAGTGGGACTAACCTAATTAAAAGGCTATTTCTATTTATACAGTTATACTATCATAAATGCACATGCATTCTGGCCTCAACTGAGTGCAATCATTCTTGAATCCCGACTGAATCAAAGCAGTATGTGAGTTGAACGTGCAAAAACATACAGTAACAAGCTCTTGTAAAACCCGGTTCTCTCCCTTCATCTTGTATACATGAATACAAGGCTATTATGTCAGGTCATTCTCTTTTTATACAGTTTACTCTTTCGGTTATCATTAATGTAAAAGCAAATCTGCCTCAACTGGGTGCAATTCTGCGTGAATCCTTGACATATGACAAGGCAGAAGCACAGTCCAAAGCTCCAGGCGATCCCGGTTTTCCCTCCTCATCTCATGTACATGCAATGTTGTTATAAAAAGCATTTTGTTGTTTATGCAGTTTGTTTTTACATGGATTCCTGCCTCAGCTGAGGGCTTGAATCCTTCAGGGCTCGGTGAGTTGGAGCAATATGTGATATGATTGGGTTAAAATCATACGGTGGAAAATTGCATTTCTGTCTTTTGTTGTTCTTGCATATGTCATGCATATTCTGTTTGCAAACACAGGACTATCATATGTGCTGTATGGCTATATAAGGCTCATGTGTGTTGATGCAGCCATGCTCCTCATCACACTGTTATTCCTGACTGTATGAAGCCATATAAGCACAGTGAAGCCTGCAGTCTGTGGTGAGGCAGCAGTTGCCCTCCCCCTCTCTCTCAGCTGTTGCACCTGCTCAAGGGCTCGAGGCAGGGGCACAAAGGCTGCAGTGTGCGGAGGGATTTCACCCCGCGCCTCGGATTCCTGGAGCGACTCGGTAACCCGAGCGGCCGGGAACCAAACCCTCGGGACTCCGGGGCCGTGTTGGCCTGAACACGCCCTCTGCCGGGACGCCGCCGCAGCCTTACAGGAGAAGACGTTTGCTTCTCTCTACGTCTAGTTTACGTTTCCTCCAATCGCTTAGTGTCCGCTGCATTTGTAAACACAGCTGCTGTGCCCACATGGTCAGAAACATGCTTTCGGGACAGAGCTTTTCTACCGACGTCCCGATACAACTTCAGACTTGTGTGAAATTCTGATCCTGCTAGAATCCATTTTTTCCCTTCCTGGGTGGCTAATTCCTTTTTTTCATCATAATACACAAATCAAAAGTAGGATGAACTTTAGGTTCATCCAAGCTGGATGCAACACAGCACCTGCGCTTTGCTTGGGGCAGCAAAAACCAGGTGGTGCGTGGCGCTACCCATCAGAAGTAATGGGTTTTAGAGGTTATTGTGTCCTATGTGAAAGCTGCTATAAAGGTTAAAATCCCCATGAAATGAACTCACATTACTTTTACTTCCTGGAAAACGTGTACCTGTCATGGTCCTTCTATGGTCTCAGTGCCGTGTCAGCAGTCTCCAGTTTCCCACTGGACTACTGAGCAGGTGTTGTGCTGCTTTGTATGAGAGGAATGTGCATATAAAACCCTGCTGGCAGCCTGAGAAAGTGGACCTTGACTGATATTCAATTGGTTTAAACTAAAAGGAAGTAGAGATGGCATTTGAGGTCTTTAAAAACCTGTACCTGTCATGGTCCTTCTGTGGTCTCAGTGCCGTGTCAGCAGTCTCCAGTTTCCCACTGGACTACTGAGCAGGTGTTGTGCTGCTTTGTATGAGAGGAATGTGCATATAAAACCCTGCTGGCAGCCTGAGAAAGTGGACCAGCAGCAAATATGTGTATCGTATGAAATACTGAACCCAACTGTGGATGGAACAGAATGGATAAACACATTGCAGTGTGACAATATGGATACAGCTTGGTACAGTAGAGCAGCAGACAGAAACAGACTTGATTAGCAGCACTGTCATGGGCAGGAATGGAGTGGAATGAGCAGGTTGACCCCAGGTGACCCCACCCCGACCCCCTCCTCCCCCAAGGTCAACAGGTCAAGGCCTGGGTGTGCTGTGGAATGTACCATGTGAAAGTGGAAGAAGGGGAGAAGAGTTAAACAGAGAGAATGTGGAAGAAGGAAATGCTTGTGTGACAGTAGAATAAGCGTAAATGCCTGGATCGCAAACATTACATATTAAAGGAATGACCAAAACTTACTTTTATTAATTAAACCTTTCAGTTTGAACAAGTGTAACACTGAAATTGTTCCAACAGGATTTCGGTGTTACACTTGTTGGTTTGAAAGTTCCCATATGGTGTAAAGCAGGACTCCCCTTGCCTCTGTGCTGATAAAGGAGTTGGATGGTCTATCTAAACATGGTGAAAGTATCAAAACGCACGGTCGCCAACTAAATCCACACAATCCATATTAGAAAAGCGACTTCTGTAACTTCATCACAAAGGTTCGCTCATTATCATTTTTGTAAGAAATAATAGACAAACAAAGTGTTTTTTTCAAAGCGGTTGAGCGGTTGTCATTGTTTATTATTAGAGTTTTCCCTACCTGTAGCTGCTGGGCCGCGGCGTCTCACCTTTCACTCTTGCAACGGTCAGCCAATCGGGGTCAGAGGGGTCGTTAATATTAATGAGCCTTAAAGACACGGCGACAGAAACAGCCTGTTCTTGGTAAGGCTCAGAGAGATGCTGGAAAATGAACGTGGAGAAATGGATTGAGAGTGTTTTTGGTTCATGACACCACACACACAGCTTTGAATGGACCTCAAGACACAAAATAAAACTCTGGAAAGTGGAGAATATGGGACCTTTAATTATATTATTAAGGGTCCCATAGAAAACAATTAACTTTTTAAAAAAATATATAGTCAGAATATGCTTTGTCAGCGTTCCTTTATGTGCTAGAAGTGATTTTCAGACCGTTCCTCCAGACAATGGCAGTGAATGGAGAGAGAAAAAAACACAATTCTCCAGTCTCCTCTACCGGAGCAACAGATCACAGAATCACTGATTTTGGGGGTTTAATCATGGAGGAAGATACACAACCCAAGACTCTACCAGAGTTCAACAGCACTTTCTGCAGTGAAACATGAGGACACCTCAGCTCAGTCTCTGCAGAGCGGGGGGGGAGGGGGGTCGCGGCCCGTCCTCAGGACCTCAGGACCCCTCAGTCTAAACACGGCGGGTTAGTGTGGGAATGCAGAGCAGACTTCCTGGACGCATCTGAAAAAACGAAATAATTGGAGGGCAGTGCTTATGTTTCAGCCAGCCAGGCACTCAGGACGGTGGATGGGATGGGGTGGAGGGAGGCTGGGGGGGGGGGGGGTCGGGCTGGAGTGGAAACCAGCGTTAGTCAAGGTGAAATCATTCAAATAAGCGTTTCACCTCAATACTGTTGTTTTCTTATCTTGTGTGCGACTGATTCCCCCCTAAAACATTTTCACCGCGGCTTTTAGTTCATCAGATATTCGGTTGTCATTCTTTGTTTTGATTTAAATTCCAATAAAACCCCTATTTGCTCTTGTAATTATATAAAACAACTTAATAAGCAGGAAATTATATTTTTCCCTACAGTATCCCTCACCAAGGCTTTTGGCCATACTTCTTTTTCATCAAACTTTAATTAAGAGCTCAGCCTCATTTTTCTTTGCGTGCCGTCATTTGGAGGACAGTTTCACGCTCAAAACTCTCAGTCACTCTCAAACCAAACAAAGCTGTGAGAGATTGTTCCACGTTTACTGCAAATGAGTGAGATAATGTTTAAAATGTGCAGAGTTTTGTTCCACTGCTGGAAAAAGTGACACCTACTCTGACAAAATTATTCATAACACAAAATTAAGACAAATGACAGTAATTTTTAATGGACAGAAGGTCACTTAAGGTGTTGGTTGACAAAGGGATAGCACTGTTACAGACAGCGACACTGAATGATGTCCAGGTAATTACTTTTTCCTAGAAGGGTAATATAACTTCATATATTACGTTTGATCGTTGTTGAGTCTGCTCCTTTAGTGTAATAATCCACAGCTTTTTCATATAAATAAACTGTTTTACTACTACTGTCACAGAGTGATACCGGACAACAGTGATTCCACCTACACCCAGTTCATGAAAGCTTTTCCTTCTGCTGTTCTAAACACATAAGGGAAAGGCCTCCTTTCCCGGGAAAAATCCTCCGCTGCACAGGAAGTGATGCGTTTCACGTTTACGGAAGCAAAAGCAGCGATTTGTCTGGAATAAACACAAGAAAGTAGAAGAAATATAAGAAGCCACAGTCTGCAGTGAGTGTCTTTATTATATACAGTATGTCTTTATTATATGTCTGTTGGTCCAGAGCTGACACCAAGGACCGCTGATCACCAGAGGTGTCGCCAAACTCAGAGGATTTCACTTGAAGTTATTTGAGGATATATTGAAAAATAAATGTAAATATATACAGTATATAATATAGTAAATTTGCAATTTATTGTTTGTACTATACAAAAACTGCTGCAAACATATATACAGTACAAACTACCTGTTCTGAACTGCTATCGTTCTACCTTTAAAAACCAAAAAACTAAAACTAGAACTGAAGTTAAGTAGCCCACACTGACAGCTGACTAAAACTAGAAATTGAAAACCATTGAAAAAATCCCAAACAGTAAAAAGCCTGGTTGCTGTCGGCCTGTCTGTGTGAGCGTGTCTCCCTGCAGAGCGGCGTATACCAGCCTGGACAGACCCGGGCGTCCGGCCAAGAGGATGTCAGTTTTATGCTGTTATATCTTTTTCTCTCCCCAGACAGCCAGAGAGATGGAGAGAGAGAGAGGGAGAGAGACAGAGAGAGAGGGAGAGAGATAGAGAGAGAGAGAGAGACAGAGAGAGAGAGAGAGAGAGAGAGAGAGAAAGAGAGGATCGCAAGTCACCCGAGACACGTGACCCTCGGCATGGACCAAAAAAAAAAAAGTAGCCCGTCGCATCCCAGCTATCGGCTTGAACTCAGCTGAACCTCCAGGTTTTTCTTTCTTTTTTTTTTTTTGTTTTCTGCGTGTTTTGAAGCAGACGTGTGTTTCGTTTCACACGCCTCGCAGCTCGCCAAACTGGGTGACATTGTTGTTCTTTTTGTTTTGTTTTTTTAAGTTTTTTTTCGTTTCTGCGGTTGTGTTTATAACTCTTTTAATTGCTCTCTTGTCTGTGTGCGCCGACCCTAATGACTCCAGACTCTGTTTGGCATGCAGCAAATGGGCACACACACATACCCACACACACACACACACACACACACACACACATACACACCCTCGGGAGTGTTGTGAGTCCTTGTGCGACACATTTCCTCTGTGCTTTTGGGGGGGCTTTTATTGGTGGTGGTGGTGGTGTGTGTGTGTGTGTGTGTGTTGGGAGGGGGAGGGGGGGGTGTAGCTCTGGTCTGGCAGCCTCCCTGAACTCTGTCTATCAGCTTATAAATCTGGCGATGGAGCAGAGCGGCGGCTAATGCAGCCAGCAGACACACCGGCTGCAGACTTTAGAGGAGGAGAGAGAGAGAGCGAGAGAGGGATGGAGAGATGGAGGGATGGAGGGAGAGGAAAGGGTGAGAGAGGTTGAACGAGACAAGACAGAAAGAGAGAGAGAGAGAGAAATGAGAGGGAGAGTAGGAGATAAAGGAAGGAAGAGGGAGAGAGAGAGAGACGGGGAAACAGGATAAAGAGAGGGATGATGGGATAGATGAGGAGGGGGAGAGAGAGAAAAGAAAGGGAGAGAAAGAAGGGAGAGAGAGGAGGAAAGACAACAAGAAAGAGAAAAAGAAAGTGGCAGGGAATGAGCGATACAGAGAGAAAGACAGGAAGAGAGAAGGAGAGGGACAGAAAACATGATAGAGAGAAAGAAAGAAGGGGAGGAAAGGAAGAGAAAGGGGAGATAGAAACAGGGAATGGGAGAAAGAAAGAGAGAGAGAAATATAAGAGGGAGAGAAAGAGAGAAAGTGTGACAGAGAGGATGAGAGAGAGAGAAAGAATTAGAATTCTGGGGAAAAAAGCCTTTATGGTCGCAATTCAAGCAACAATAAAAACGACTCAAAAACTCATCACACTGCAAAAAAAACAGATGAGAAAGAGAAACCATGATGGAGGACGAAGGAAAGAGAGGAAGATGGGGAGAAAGAAAGAGAAAGGAGGAGAGGGAGAAAGGGGAGAGAAAAAGAACGAGGGAGAGAGAGAAAGAGATAAAGTGACAGGATGAGAGAGAAAGGTAGACAAAAAAAGAGGATAGGGGTGGAGAAATAGACAGAGAGAGAAACCATGATAGAGAGCAATTGAGAGAAATAGAGAGGATGAGAAATAGGGAAAAAGAAAGGCTGGAGAAAGACAGATTCAGTGAAAGACTGACTTGATGTTCTTTCATGAAACAAAGCAGAATGTGACTAAAATCACCTTAAAAATGAGCGAGAGGGAGATAGAAAGCATGATAGTGAAAGAGACAGAGAGTGAAGAGAGGAAGAGCTGGAGTGGTGGAGAGAAGAAGAGAGAGACAGCTGTAGAAACCGAGAAAGAGAAGGACAGCAAAAGAGGGAAAGAGATACAAAGAGAGAGGGGGGGGGTGAGAAAAAATGAGAGGGAGAGAGATGCAGAAAGGAGAGATAAACAGAGAAAGAGAGGGTGTGAGAGAAATACTAAGATACAAAGAGCGCATGAAATGGAGAGAAATAGAAATAGATAAAGCAGGAGGAGAGAGATAGAGAGGGGAAAAAAGGAGAGCGAGAGGTAAACAACATGGCGGTCTGATGTCAGTCGTCTGTTCTTCCTCTAATCATTCACTCGTTTCTTCTCGTCTCTCATTCCGTCTGAATCACTGTCCTCCAATCTGTTTCACTGTGTTTCAGAAAAGGAGAATCTCAATTCACAATCACTTAGTCGGCTTTCACACCAGCATCGTTTGGTCCGGACTTCAGGATCTTTTCGCTAAGTTCGGATCATTTTGACTGGTGTGAACGTGCCATGCGGACTAGGGTGCGGACCAAAATCTTGCAAAAGGTTCGCCAAAAATCACTGGTCTCAGTCCTCTTACATCTGGACCGGATCATTTTGGTGTGAAAGCAACTTTGATAAAGTCCGAACCAAAGAAAGAAAATGGCAATGATATGTGCGCAATTACTTTCACAGCCGGTTGTTTGGGTTGTTTTTAGCCAGCAAAGAGGAAAGAGTTTCCGACTCTAGCTTGTACCGACTTTGGAGTCAGTAACGATATTCTTTTCTCCTTTTCAGGACGGTGAGGAGAAGTTATTTTTCTTCAGTGCAACACGGCACACCCGCTGCCTCGGTCAATATTTTACTCAAACGAACGTACAGTCACCTAATGCAGACACACTCTTGTCGATATTTTAATATAAGTTATTTGACCCGTCATTATATATATTTTATGCCTTGAAATCTCCCTAGCTAGAGAGAAACCTACCGGTTGCCCCAGACAGAGGAAGTACGTGTGACGCATCGTAGAGGATTACGTTGCCAAATAAAAGTCCCCCGGAATACTGCAGGGTAGTTCAATGGCAAGTTATAGCATTATAATGTGAGCCGGACCAATACCATGTAA
The DNA here is from genome assembly GCF_046629955.1 of Centroberyx affinis. Classification (NCBI taxonomy): domain Eukaryota; kingdom Metazoa; phylum Chordata; class Actinopteri; order Beryciformes; family Berycidae; genus Centroberyx; species Centroberyx affinis. Next base: position 9,322 of record NW_027283199.1, on the reverse strand, counting down.
CAACCTAGCGAACTCTGGTTCGGCCTTTAAGCGGACTTTGCGGTGTGAAAGCGCCCTTAAAGGAAAAGTTCACCCAGAAATGAAATCTTTGTCATCATCTACTCACAAGTTTTTAACATTGTACTATGACTGATGTACTCTTTGTACTCTGATTTCATTGTATTTTAAAGTGTGCTTCTCATACCATTCATATGCTGACGATACCCAGCTCCTCCTATCATTCCCACCAGACGACCCCACAGTCTCGGCACGGATATCGGCATGCCTCGCCGATATCTCGGCATGGATGACGGAACACCACCTTCAGCTTAACCTGTCAAAGACTGAGCTCCTTGTCATCCCAGCCAGTCCCTCTGTACAACAACAGATCAGTATCCAGCTCGAATCAACTCAGCTCATTCCCACAAAGTCTGCCAGAAACTCTTGCTTGGTCATGCTGATTTGCCCTGTACAACATCAGGAAGATCAGACCCTACCTGTCTGAGCATGCAGCACAACTCCTGGTACAGGCTCTTGTAATATCACGCCTTGACTACTGCAACTCCTTACTGGCAGGGCTCCCGGCCTGTACTTTCAAACCTCTGCAGATGATCCAGAACACGGCGGCGCGTCCGGTCTTCAACCGGCCCAACAGAGCACATGTCACTCCGCTATTCATCTCCCTCCACTGGCTCCCAGTTGCCGCCCGCATCAAGTTCAAGTCCTTGATGCTCGCCTACAAAGCGGCAACCAAAACAGCTCCGACCTACCTGAACTCCCTCATTCAGGTCTACGCTCCCTCCCGCTCACTACGCTCTGCCAAGGAGCGGCGCCTGGTGCTGCCACCACAACAAGGCCCTAAGTCACTAGCTAGACTCTTCTTCTGTGGTTCCTCGGTGGTGGAACAAGTTACCAAACTCCATTCGATCCGCAGAGTCCCTCTCAATCTTTAAGAAAAGGCTAAAGGCTAGAGTCCGGCTCCAACATGACTCCAAACTGCCCAACTCCATGAACTCAATGGACCACAACCAACTTCTGATAAAAATATAAATTCAATAATTTTTTCCACAAGAGGTTATGGCCTCATTTCATTTCTTGTGTCAAAATTTGAAAAAAAATCCAAAACAGGATATAACAGATATAACACAGGGTTGTTTCAGGTTGTTTTCCTAGTGATTGACAGGTCGCCGATTATGGGCCAATACTAGGCGGCGCTGCGGCTCTGCGGACCCAAACTCCGCCCCCTCCACCTTGGCTCCACCTTTTGCCTCGCTTTGGCTGCTCCGGCTCCAAAAGATGGCAGCATGGCAGCGACAGTAAACACAATCTGCAGCTTCAAATCGGCCCTTCAGAAGACAATGGGTGATGTCACACTCACTATGTCCATCTGTTTTTTTTAAGTTTTTTACCTCGCAGCTCCATGTCAGCGTTCTCCAAAACAACTGAAGAGGCCAGGTACTGGTTCTTTAGAGTTCCAAAAAGGGCAAAAAATGACCACGCTTTCGAAAACGCCTGTTTTCGAAAGCTGTCATGCTTTGGGGAATTTAGCTTTCATTAACTTTTTGTGTAATGTAATTTGTCAGTGTTACTGGTCACAAAGACCCAATGGACACTTTTCCTGCTGTAAATAGTAGGTGGAAATTTACAGATGCCTGGGTAGAGTCCTGCTTGAAGGTGACTGGCTTTCGCTTTACTGCATCACATTCCCCTCAGTCCGCCCACCTAGAGCCAAGTTGCGTCCATCTCAGTCCGTTTACCTCCTTTCATAGACGTTGCCTCTACATTTTTATTTTTGTGTTCTGTCTGAATGTAGGGTAACAGACTAACAGTAGTACAGTAGGTTACATGCTGACACATGGTGCAGGGACAGCAGGAGCTCACATACAGTTGCAAGATATGTGACAGCAGACTACAAATATCACATATCTCTAGTTAGTGATCATCATAAGGCCAACGGATGTTAGTTGAAACCTGTTTCTTTTTTCAGTGTCCTGAATTCTGAAATAAAATTTTCCATTTATTTCTCAGACATTTCAGAAAATCCTGATATTGACTTAGGGTTAGATAATGTTAACTTGTTAGCTAGCTAACCATAGTATCTGGTCATCTAACCATCACTGTCTTGTTGTTAACACATCTGATTAGCACACTAGTAACGTATCTAGTATCAGCTAGCATTAGCATGTTCACATTAACATCAGTGTGTTTGCTGGCTAGTTAGCTAGCTAACAGTTTGTTCAGGTTAACTGAGCTGACTCTTCTCAAGCTACAACTCAGAGTGCTTTGGAGTAGAGACTAGGGCTAAAGACAAGACAGTTTACTGTGTCACAGTAACCTACATTTGGAAACAAATCCACCTTATCACACTATTCACTTTTACTGAGAACGTTACTGAATGGATCTACAGCCACACCACAACAAGCTGACTCAGCTAGCTCTTCTTTCTAGTCTGGTTATTACATATTTAGACATTTTTGTGCACAGCCATCTCCATGGATCTCCATGATGGTGCCAGTTGTGGTTGCTTGATTTTGACGCAACTGCAAAGCCTCAATTAGTGGGAACTCACAAAAGCTTGTGGGTAGATTTTCACAAGGAACTCAAGAATAATGTGATGGCTCCCTGCAGGCACATTATCAAGTCGTTTCACAATCTGACAGCCCATGGCAAGTCTACCATACACCATTAAAATGTAATGGCTAATTATCAAATGCCCTATGGGAAAAATTAATGGGAAATTTACTTGCAGAATCTGACGTTTCAGCTGTATCTGGGAGGGAGGAGAGGGGAGCGGATGATAGGAGGGAGGGGGAGGAGGGCACTGTGGGAAACAGTGACTTCCTCCCTGTCTGTCTGCCTGTCTGTCAGACAGGGCACCCCCCCTCCTCCCCCCTCCATGACATAGATTAATAAAGACATGGAGGCAGACAGAGGGAAGTTATAAAGTTAAAGTACATTTGTAAATATTGTATGTGTGTATAAACTTTGCTTTAACACAGTGCATTTTGCATTTAATCACATTAATATCCATGAGTGCTTTGGTAGACTTGACATGCCAATCTGATTCTGAGGGAGAGAGAGAGTGAGAGAGAGAGAGAGAGAGAGAGAGAGAATGAAAGCAAACCAGCCGGGGTTGCTCTCCTGTTTTTTTAACGGCTCTGATCCTCCCCCCTTCTCTCTCTCTGCTGCCACTCTCTCCCTGCTCCTGCTGAGGGAGGAGGAGGAGGAGGAAGACGAGGAGGAGGAGAGGAAGAAGAAGAGGGATGCAGGGCGAGCACACCTTACCTCTCTCCCTCCCTCCCTCCCTCCCTCTCCCTCTCTTTCTCCCTCTCCCTCTCTCTCTCTCTCTTCACTCCACGGCGACAGCAGCACCCACCAACACACCACAACACACCACCGCTGTCGCTGGCACGCTAACACACACACACACACACACACTCACATACACATACACACACATATACACACTTACACTCACACACACACACACACACATACACACACTGAGCGGCATCCTCAACACAGACAGAGACGCCCTTGGACTGCTGCAGGCGAGGTGAGTGGGTAAATATTTGCACCCTCTTCTGTGTGTGTGTGTGTGTGTGTGTGTGATGTGTGTGATGTGTTTGAGTGTGACTGTGTGTGTGTGTTGTGTTTGAGTTTGTGTGTGTATATTGTGTTTGAGTGTGTATTTCTGTGTGAGTGTGTGTTTTGTGCATGAGTGTGTGTGTGTGTGTGTGTGCATGTTGTGTGTGTGTGTGTGTATGTGTGTGTCTGTTTATGGCTGTTTGTATGTCTGTGTGTGCTGGTGTGGTTTCTCTTGCATCTAGTGTGTATGTGTGTGTGTGTGTGTGTGTGTGTGTGTGTGTTTGTGTGTGTGTGTTTACAAGGTACATGAGAGCCAATGAGACTTGTGTTGTGCACCAGACCAAAACAAATCCACACAATAATGTTGACTCTCTGTCAGACGTGTGTTTCTGCAGGCATGCATTCATGTGTGTGTGTGTGTGTGTGTGTGCGTGTGTGAGTGTGTGTGCCAGAGGCCAGAGTCTGTCTGGAAAGTCGTCAGCTGTTGGGAGGTGTGGGGGGGGGTAAACTGGTGAGGTAGAGGCTAACATTCATGCCAGTGCTACTTGTCAAGCTGTGGATTATGGTTTTGTGGCTCAGAAATGTTGCAGAGAATTACAGGGACAAAATCTCCCAAATCCAACTGATCGCCTGCAGACTTTCAGTCCAGCATGAGGCAATCAACATTGGAAAAAACTCATGCCTAGTCTTACAAAATGTACAAAAATACCTACTCTTAATATGGACCATTTGAAAAAAAGAGTAATGTACTTAAAAATAATTGCTGGCATGAAAGTAAAACACGTTTTGGGTTACTGTTAGGAGTCATTGTTTCCAAATGTAGGTTACTGTGACACAGTAAACTGTCTTGTCTTTAGCCCTAGTCTCTACTCCAAAACATGAAGAGTTGTAGCTTGAGAAGAGTCAGCTCAGTTAACCTGAACAAACTGTTAGCTAGCTAACTAGCCAGCAAACACACTGATGTTAATGTGAACATGCTAACGCTAGCTGCTACTAGATACGTTAGCTAGTGTGCTAATCAGATGTGTTAACAACAAGACAGTGATGGTTAGATGACCAGATGCTATGGTTAGCTAGCTAACAAGCTGACATTATCTAAACACTAAACCAATCAGATGGATCAGTGATGAAGTTATTAGTTCCCAGTAAAAAAACAGCAGAGAAATTAACCATTGGGGGGGGGAAAGTGTTATGTTCATGCCATGAAAGTAAAGCACGTTTTGGGTTACTATTAAAGTTAGGAGTCATTTTAAAGGTTTGTACCAATAGTCCAGCTTCCTCTCTGGTTCTGCACACAGTCAGCATAGTTTACTGCTCGTTTCCACCTTCAGAATAAGCCATTTGCTGCCATTCATTCTTGTCCCGTATGAGAAACAACTTCCACAGAGTGAGAGAATCCATCACAGCAAACATGAAGCCAAACTTTCTGTTTTCTCCTTATTTCATTGTGCTGAGTCGAGTGTTTTCATCTCAGTGCTGCGTTACGTTCCGCTCTGCTTCCTGTAAGTCAGCTGAGAAACGCTTTACTGTCACATCCACAGTTTTTTATTTAGGTCGTCGTCGTTAGCCGGGACAGCAGTTCATTTCAAGCTAGGTTTGATACTGTGAAGTTTGGATGAAAGATAAGTAAATTGAAAAAAATCCAATTACGTACAGGATGCATTGCTAAATAATTGGGGGAAATGTAAACTAGACGTAGCCAGAAGTAAATGGGCCATAAATGAAGACAATTTAAGACAATATGAAATTTTGGCACGGGAAAAAGTCATTGAAAGTGTTGGAAATACATTTCGGTCTCCATTTAATAAAAGGATGCATGTAGCATCTCAGTGACTATGGATGTCATCTCAACTTTCACTTTGGCGCTGTATTTACAGAGATGTTCAGCGTCGTAGGCAGGCTGTCGTTTCAACATCTATTCAACATCAAAATGTTTGCTGGGAAGCTAATCAAAGTACCGTATTTCCTCTAATATTGGCCCGGGCCTTTATTTACCTCAACTGCAAAGGGGACCAGGTCTTTATTGGAAGCAGGCTTATATTAGAGACAGGCCTTTATTTCAAATTTCCTCTGTTTGATGAGTATATTTGCTCATATTTTAGTATGAAGCCTCCTTGTTTTCTGATCTGCTTCTGTTGGGGTTCGTTAGGTAGCCGTTTTTTTGTTACTGCGATGCATTACGATAATTACGGTTGGTCGGTTGGTTGGTCCACAAAAATTTCCCCACCCTTTGGCGGCCTATAGCCGCACAGTACGTGGTCGCAGCTATGGCGAATTCATGCTTGTTTCCTTTGTTTTTTTCCCCGGCCTGTATTTGAAGCCGGCCTTTATTTGTTTGTGTCGACCACGGCCCGGACATTATCGGAGACCCGGCTTTTAATTGACTACCGGCCACTATTAGAGGAAATACGGTATACGTGAAAATGTTTCCTAACACTTTAAACTGGTAATCCGAAACATCTTTCTTTTAATTTAGGCTCCATCTTTGCTGCTCACCGCTCATTTCTGTGGTGTTTCTGCACTGCACTTCCCACAGATCACCTGTCAATCAAACAGTGTGGGCGGAGCTTGGATTTTCTGTTGATGCAGTTTGAGTTTCTCTTTTCTTTGTCTGTTCAGCCATGGTGGCTATCACTGCTCATGCTAACTACCCAGTTCTTCTTCCGAACAAATCGGAAACGTAAAACACATCACTTCTTTTTCCCGGGAAAGAGCTACCAGACACTAGCTGTTTAGAACAGACAATGGAAAAGTTTTCATGAACTGGATATAGATTAAATTACAATTTCATTATATCAATATCAAATATAATAAAGGACATTCCCGCTTGAAATAATTTAGAGATGATGAGGTTTGAGTAATCCCTCCATCATCTTTCAGTGGATAAAGTATATATAAACTATTTAAACTATATCATCGCATGAAAAAAAAACATAAAAATGGACGGTTCTGCTTCTGTGTCAAATTTCCAGTTTTTCAGTTGAATTCCTACTGAATTATCATGAGCAGGATTTGGATATTGGATGGTCAGTAAAAACTTCTGGTACCACAATTTGATTGAATTACATTACTTACAAACAACATTTGGTAGATGTCTTTATCCAAGCACCTTACAGTACAATGAGTGCATACATTTTTGGCATGACTGCCCCCCCATACCTGGCAGCATTAGTGCCTTGCTTTACCATGGAGCTCCTCAGGACTATTAAACTGCACAGACTTTTCCAAGAAGTCTAGCGGTCAAACAAACCACTAATGGGCTGGCTTGGTTTCCCAAAACCACCTAGAGACTGAGTTCAGCTTTGATTCACTGTAAGTGAATGTACTGCAGATGAATTTAGCCCGATGATGTTCTTGGGAAAGCCGGCCCTGCTCTCAATAAGAGCAAGTCAACAAATGGGTCAGAGTTCAAGTGTGAGCAATCCGCCCCGGCCCCTGTCTGCCCCGGGGGCAACTAAACTCCGGTGACCTCTCCTTAACTTCTCAGACAGCCTCGCTCACTCATCCTCTCTCTCTCTCTCTCTGTCTCTCTCTCTCTCTGCCTCTCTTATCCATCTTCCTCTCACCCCCTCCCAACCCCTTGCTCCCCATCTGTCCTTCTGTCTGTCGGCACTCTTCGCCTTTTTTTTTTTTTTTTCTCTTGTATACAAGAGGCCGAGGAGAGCCCCAATCCATTTTCCACTTCAACCGAACCGGGGCTGCCACCGAGGAAACAGGAGAGTCTGGCTCATGGAGCGAAAGGCTCTCTGCAGAAAGGATGAGTCTGTCCACTGACAAGCAGACATGCACAGACCCGACCCAACACCCCTCAACCCCCCCCCTCCCCAGGGTTCGACCGATATGGGTTTTTGAAGGCGGATACTGATATTTTAAATATCTTTGAATATGATCATTTTCATGTCAAAAATTCAAAAAATGGTATTCAGTGTTTCCTCAGAACTTTATTCTTGCCAGGGTGGAAAATCCTGGGACACTGAACTCTCCATTGAAACCCAGGATACTACTACTACTACTACTACTTTTTGTTGATTGATTGTCCCGTTGGTCAACTTAGCCATGAAGTGATGAGAAGATAGATACCAACATCATCCATGTGTCCCCGGCAGAGCGATATGTTACTGTAACTCTTTAGCATGGCGTCCTTGTCTTAGTGGTTTTTCAAAGTAAATATATTTTAAATAAACGCTGTCTAGTTACTCCCAGTAAAGGAGAGAGGGCCAATTTTAAGCCGTAATCAGAATTGTCTTCGTTTGTCTGTTGGCTTGACTGGGCTGTGATTGACAGGAGGCGGGTCCTAACATAACCACAGAGAATGTTAGCTATCAGTTTAAAGATTTATTTTGGAGGAAAATGTGGAAATCGGACACGTAGTGACCTGTAAGTGGTCACAGGCAGAGACCGGTTTCCCGATTCTGCGCGTTACATTAATATGAAACGGTGAACAGAACTTCTGTCAAAATGTCAAAATGCGTAGCCTGATATTAGTGTTCTGATGCAACTTTGCAAAACATGATTGGCGGTCTCCCCTTCACAGTGATGGATTACCTTTACTGACCAAATGAGTTGTTTTCTCTGCTGTTTGGAACTGAATGGGAGTGAATGGCAACTGATTTAAAAATATCTTTAATCATGCTGCATGTACGGTGGCCGAGACGTGTCCAACTAACTGCATATCCAAAACGCTTTGCAAATTCGAAAAACACAAGCGCAGTAATGGAAAACACAAATGCAAAAGCCACAACACAAATACAAAAGCCACAACATAACAACAGAAGTGAGCAACAACGGATGTTGACAATGAAACTGGCCGACTGTTATTGCCGGCGGACTATTATTGCCTGCACATGTGGAAGAGGAAAGTTCTTGCCCGTTTGAGAAGTGAAACGTTGTTCGCTAGCTAACTATGATTACTATGAGCAATGTTGTTCAATTTTCATATTTATGTACGAACAACGTTTCACTTACTTCTCAAACGGGCAAGAACTTTCCTCTTCCACAGCAGGCAATAATAGTCCACTGGCAATAACAGTCGGCCCGTTTCATTGTCAACATCCGTTGTTGCTCACTTTCGTTATTATGTTGTCGCTTTTGCATTTGTGTTTTCCGTTAATGTGCTTGTGTTTTTAGAATTTGCAAAATGTTTTGGATATGCAGTTCGTCCGACACGTCTCGGCCTCCGTATGCATGCATGTAAAAACACAATTAACTTAAAGGGATGGAAAATGTAAAAAATTAGCACAAACTCAAATCATGCTGGAACTTTAAGGGTTTCCCATAGACAACCATTAACACCATAACATTGATCAGTTCTACAGTAAGTATGTAGTAAATCAAACTGCATCATATCAATTAGAGGCGGACAGTCTAATCAAAGTCCAGTATCGGCCGATATATCGGTCTGCTCCCTCCGCTCCCTCCCCCAGCCTGCAGTCCAGCCTCCCAGGAGACAGACTACTGCTGTCTGTCTGTCTGCTGAGGCTGCCAGCGCTACAAAAACAGGACGGCGGGGCGAGGGGCCCCGGGGGGCCGCCGGGGTGGGGACGGGACGGGACGGGATGGGAGGGGGGGGGGAGGGTGAGACGGGGTGAGGGAGGGTGAGACAGGGAGGATGAGGGGACTGTGTTTACTTTTGTCCTCCGTGCCTCCCTGCCCGCCCCGGCCCGGCTGGCTGGGGAGCGACAGGAGGAACGGGAGGAGGAAGGAGGAAGACCCTGTCTGAGAGAGAGAGAGAGAGAGAGAGAGAGAGGGGAGAGAG
>NW_027283198.1:0-23149 GCF_046629955.1 Centroberyx affinis | reverse complement strand
TGCATTTATGTTCATCTACATTTATGGAAATGTTTTTGAAAGCTATGGCGATGGATGTATATGAATCTAACAAATGATTATGCAATAGATGAAGCTACATAGCCTACTTAAATCTAATGTCAAGAGCTGTTCAACTCATGAATATCATGGCTTCTGACTTAATCGTGTGAAGTTCCTGCTCAGTAAGTTATGTACAGTTGGCAGAGAGGAATAAAGACACGCAGAACAATTCAATTAACTTCTTTTTATATATCATACATAAGACTGTCTTAATATAATACAAAGGGCATTGTCATAAACACAGCAAAGTCTTGACTAGATCTTACAATCTGTGGATACATGGACTTATCCTTTCCCCCATGCTGTTCAATTCTATAGTGCATGTTGCATGTACAAAAAAGTGATAAAATGTGAAATCAAAAATGAAGGAAAATATTCAAATTAAATAAGAGGACTTCGACTTCTGTTGGGTGTAAGATATAATGTTAACAAGTATACGCGTTTGTGTAAAACCCACAAACTGAACAGGCTTATGGAAAATGGAACCATTTTTTTCAACCATGTGCTTCTCATATAACCAAAAAGTAAGGTTTGTGATGTACATGCACTTACAATATACCCTGTGAAAATTATTAAGGTTTGAAGATCTAGCTTTCCCTGTTTGATTCAAACCCTACCTCATAGTGTTGTCCTGATGTAGTCAAGTACCTTTGCCAAAAGGCAAGGTTTTGCCACTAAGAAAACAGGAGTTCCTGCCCACTGAATGGTCACCAAATTGACAAACATAATCAACATACCAGCAGGAGCAAGGTAGTGAGTTCTATACTTCCTTTATTAAAAAAATATAAATATATACATAAATTCTATTTCAACTATTAAAAAGGGGCTGCATTTCATGACAACTGCTCTAAATAAGAGGTCAATCAGCATGATCTGAAATAGGCGCACACTTACGAGTCACTGCAGTCAATTTTTTTTTTCAGTCTTTATTTTGGAATGTTTAGTACCAGTATGAGTGCCAGTAATAAAACCACTGGCAATTTCTGAATGTCTCAAATTCTGTGGGGTATGAAAAATGATTGCAAATTTGCAATTAACCTTGACATCCAGATAAAACCCCAATCTCATTATAGGTAGCTTTACATTTGTGTGGAAATACCAAGCATGATTTCTCCGTATGATGGTTTCTCCTCTGAACTGACAATAGAATGACCTGTGCCCTGCCCTCGCTTTGAAATGTTGTTGCGGGCAGGTTATTTTGTCTAATTTCAAAGTTGATAAAATGAGCAACAGAAAAAGAAAGCACTTCAAAATCCCTGATATAAAAAAAATCTGGTTATTGACTGTAATGTTCTGAGGACATGCATGTCTGCCTAAGCCAAGCATGTGATTGTGGGCTGACGGGCACCCTTTCCCTTTGAATAGGACAACAATCATGGGGATCTGCCCTACCAAATCAGAACAATACCATTCCAAACAAATTCCGATTTGCCACAATTATCCTTACCCTGCCAGGACAATGACATAAAGTCTTGTTTCATGGCAGAAACTAGCGTGTTGACCAAATGATGTATGAAAGGCAGCAAAACCCTTTGAAATAGTATGATGGGGGCAAAAGAAAAACGACGACACAGAAATAGAACGCATTAGTCTCCTTTTTTTTTAACCATCAGCTTCTATCTTGCTACTCCGGAGCCTGCAGAGTAACTACCAAATTCTCTAACATACCAAAGTTTTAAAAGACTCCCAAAATAATCTACCAATTAATATGGAAACAGTTTTGGTAAAACGTTGCAAACAAATCTGGCCAGAATACACAATAGCCAACGGTCTCAACAACGGTCTCCAGTTTTGCTAAAGTAATATATTGCAGCTGTTTTGTATTGACGTTAAAATAAGATCTTGATAAACTTTGCGTCAAAAGTGGTGAACTGCTACATTATTGGTTACAGACACCTATATGCTATAAAACAACTGCTTTGGTATAAAAACATATCCAAAGGGAAAATAAATTCTTGTAAAATTCACAGCATAATTTGAGGAGAAAAAAGGCAGTCACTTAACTCATTTTTTTTTTCTTCAGTTTCCATGTTTTGGATGGAGAGACTTGTGCAGGTGGTTCTGATGAGGAACTACATGCAAAAGGGAAAAAAGTAACAAAACGTAAAAGGGTAGACTCTGGAATAGATAGTTCTTTCCACTGCAAAATCCTTAATCAGTGAATAAGATTTTCAAGGAAGTAATGTTTAGGAGGTTGTTGTGTACAATAAGACCCTGTTATGTGGGGCCCTGCTGAAGAAGAAATCTTTGTAGAGAAAGGCCTCAAATTACCATTCTTATTTACCTTTTCTATGTTGTTTTAATTTCCTTAAAGAATTAAGGGCTGTCTAGAGAGAAAAATAGAGAAAAGCCATCTTAATTCAAATGATAATGTCCAGCTCCATCCCATTCCAAGTCCATGAGTCATAAGGCCAAAGGGTTATCTAAGAACCAGCCACTGACTGTCTTCCTCTCACTGGGCTGGATCCTTTCGTATCCCGAGCCCACCGCTGCTCTCGTCTGTGCCAGGCCCGGTTGCAGCTTGCAGGACTACGGGGCCTCTAGGCCTGAGGGGTGGTGCTTCCCTCTCCTCCGACCCGGCCGGCGTCAGTATCCACCCGCGGGGTCTCCTCTCCACCCGGCCAGCACACGCTATAGGGACTCCACTGCTATGTGCTCCCCTTTTACAGAGTTACACAATACCGACCAACAACAAGAAATATCACCGCAAACACTTCCCCTCATTGTCAAGCTACAGGATTTACAAGCAGCTTTTACGTGAAATTTCACTTAAAAAAGGGCAAAATAATTAATAACCAGTGGAACAGTAATGTCAGGCATTCCACGGCTTGAACCGAAAGAGGACGCCAAGCATTTCATCACTGACAGCTACCTTTAAAACAGCTTCAAACTTCACTCTGAAATGCTCCTCAGAAGATTTTGCCACATAATACCATATGGTGATTACTTGGTGGTTACATGAAATCGGTGAAATGGTAAGATGGATGTCTCAATCTTACTATGGTTATTCCGCAGTATTATTTTGTGCCTAATGATTGCAAAAGAAAAACTGATGAAAATTACATATATACTTTTTAACAAAGGTTTTTCTCTGTAGTAGCGGTTCAGTGATATCTCCCTTCTGACGTGAGCAGCTTTTGTTCTCAACACACCTTGTAGTAAAAAACACCACCTTAAAAATGACGCACAGGGGGGAACACACAGCCAAATGTCAGTGCAGTCACGAGCTGGCCATAGAACTCTGCTGCACACACACTCCAGTCATTGGAGACTCCTCCCGGTCCATGCCCTGCCTCATGCCGAGGTGGCCTTCCGCTAGGTAGTGGGCAGGCCCTGTGTTCGTGCCCATGGGGAATGCAGGGTGCGCTGCCATGCCAGTCTCCTGCCGCGGGTTCGAGAAGGCACCCAGCCCCATGCTCAGCCCACCATTCTGACCAAAGTCAAGGGCACCGGCGGGCAAGTGGCGGAGCTGGTAGGCCTGGTTGCCATGGTTCCCAGTGGAAGAGGACGATGTAGAGGAAGAGGAGGCAGAGGAAGACAGGGAGGTCATGGACAGATGGCCATGAACCACCTCCATGGAGTCCTGTGTCGAGGAGCTGTGTGTCGGGGAGGTGTAGTGGCGTGGGCGTGGCCGCGTAGCCATCATCTGCCCGTGATGGTGATGAGGGTGTGAGTGGGGATGCAGGGCCTTAGGGTGCTGAGGGGGAACATGGAAGGTGGTCTCCTGAACTGGGTGGGTCTCTCCAGTGACTGACTCTGGTCCAACGCCACCTCCCCACACCAGTGGAGGGGGGTAAGGCTGTCTTGCCTGTCAATGTCAAGCAAATGAAAACAGTTACTTCTTGTGGCATAGGCTTATATTGCGATTCTTCTGTCCCTCTCAATGACACATCCTCAGACTGTATTTTTCCAATAGATTAATGTTAACAATTGCAAGTTTTCACCATGCAGAGGTATAAACTAAGGTGCATGTTCATATGGAAAACATTTTTTTTTTACTTTTGCTTTGAAGAATGAATGATTAACTTCAAATGGATTCGTTTTTAAAAGGTTTCATTCAAAAAGTCATCACATATGATACTTCTCTTGTGACATTTGAGGTAATACTGAATGAGTACAAATGTGAAAACTTGAGATATAGAAAAAAATAGCTTGATTCTAAACACATTACACCAATAACTTAAAAATATTTTTAGACTAATTTTCAAATATGATTTTAGATCTTTCCAGGCCAGCTTACTGACCTGTGGGCAGAGGCTGTCACCATCGATGGCAGGCATGGCCGTGCCAAAGTGCCCTCCACTGTGCAAGTGGTGATGGGTAGGGTCTGACCTCGCTCTGCCACTGGTACTCGTCCCAGATGACCCTCCTAAGGGGTAAACAGAAGTGTCACAAGCACAGCCTTAACAATGTTACATAAACAAAACATTCATGTCTGATGCAACAATAGGACTAAGAGACATTTACTGAGGTACAAGACAAGACCAAATACCATTGCAAGTTTTACAGTTGTTTGAAGTTTCACAAAAAATGCAAATTCAGACAGCTATATGATAAGATTTTATTTTGGTGAGTGGTTAATAACTTGCTACAGTTCATAGCCCAGATGTCAAGTTTCACAAAATCACTTGCAAACCAATACTCTTTGTACAATAGATGATAACTGTACCAAGATGACAGGTGATACTGTCCTCCTGTAATGTTTCTCAAGTACTGACAAATCAATGGCTTCCACTACTTCAAATGATGGCTAATGGGGGAGCTGGACACAGATTCAAATGGCAGTTACCTGAACTAGAGGAGGTGCTGGAGGTGGTTCCTGAAGACTGGGACTGCTCCAGTGCGGGGCTTGTGGACACACTGCTGCTTGTATTGGTCCCCTCATCCGCAGTCTTCTTGAAGAAGCTGTGCTGCAGGGCATAGTAGGGCTGGATGCGGCTCTTGGGGTCATAGTCCAGCATCCGGAGGATCAGGTCCTTGAACTTCAAGTAGTCAGCAACAGCGTGGCCAGACTCTCCCGCCCGCCGGCCACCTGGACCCCCTGCCTCCACACCCAGGATGGAGTGGAGCTTCCGCGAGGCTGGAGGCTTATACTGCTCAAGGCAGGGAACATAGATCAACAGATTTACTCATCAGTAAGTTCTGCATTACATTACACAACCTTGATGGGTTATGACAATAATTCAAATATACAAATCACATTTAGCCATAGACTGTATGATTTCTATCAGCTCAAGAGAATAGCAGTAAGGAACTGAGCTCACCCTTTTGCCATCTTTGGTCTTCTTAACGCTCCATGTACCATCCGATAGCTTCTCGAAGAACTTCCTGGCTTTTGGGGCTAGGTCCATAATGTGATTAGGCGGGATACCAAGAACTTCAACTATTTTGTTCATCTGGTCCACCTGAGGAAAGTGTTGTTGATTAAGTTAGTTACACCTGCTGTTAGAGGCAAAAGTATCAGGCAGATCTGCTGAATGGTTTTTAGAATGCCTTTGATTTTTTTTTAATAATTACAAAGGAACAGTCAGGATACATTCATTTTTCATACATTGTATGTAAAGCGTATGTCATCAAATGTTATCCAGAGGCCACAATAATTGATAATTTTGCAATGTGTTTAACATGTAAAAAAAAAATAGATTCAAGACCTGACAACTGAATGTAATGGGATATTTTTAAGGTTTATCAACCTCACTTCCCAATCTTTGTGGCCTAGATATCAGTATTTGTAGGCGGTATGTCAAATGAAAGTGTTATAGGCACAGAACTAGAATGTTTGAATATATTTCTGTGGTTGTAAGCTACTTTCGCATGTTTGTCTATTGTGAAGTAATTTCAATCATTTCAAATGTCCTTGTTCATGTATTGCTAGTTTTTGTGCACTCACAAAAAGTTGTCAGCTACTTCTTTTTTGGCATGTTTCTGCTTTTAGACCTTTGCTTGTTGCTTTCATATTATTGTTTACATCAGTGAACCTAGTTAAAATTTGCATCCTTAGTTTCATTACAGACCACAGCACAGAACAAATTTGAGTAGATATTTCACTTCAGTGTTTGGCCCCATACCTCATTGGCTCCACTGAAGAGAGGTTCTCCAGTGTGCATCTCCACCAAGATGCAGCCCAGGGACCACATGTCGATGGCCAGGTCATAGGGCATTCCCAGCAGCACTTCTGGGGAACGGTAGAAGCGACTCTGGATATACTGGTATATCTACAAAAAGAAACCAGGAACAGTCAGACCACCCATTTGCCCACTCCACTGCCCACTTCTGTTTTTAAGCAATGCAACAACATTTCTTTGTGACATTCTTGCTTTTCAAAAAAAAAAGTATTGCTATCACTGATACTGAAAATTGTAGCTAGGTACCCTCTGTCCCAGTTGGCATGAGCTGCCAAAGTCCACTATTTTGATGGCACTCCTCTTGGGGTTACACAGGAGGATGTTCTCAGGCTTCAGGTCACAGTGGATGATGCTGAGCTCAGGCGTGGCCAGGAAGAGCAGCGCCGTGCATAGCTGCTGGGCAAACTTCCGGGTGAGGTTGAGCGAGACGCCGCGGAAGTTGGTATTTCGCAGTAGGTCATACAGGTTATATGAAAGCATCTCAAACACGAGGCAGAGGTGGTTCCGGAACATGAAGTGACGCTTGAGGTGAACTGCGGAGGAGTGCACACAGGTCAGTAAAGTAAAACGAAAGCCAGCTTAATGTATTTCAATTAAGTCTTGCAGTGCATCAGATGAAAACTGAAAGAGTGCATTACCTATGTAGTATTTCATCTCGGTATCATGTTTGTTCATGAGCTCTAGGAGGCGCACTTCAATCTGGGCTTGATTGAGAAAAGCTTTCTTGTTCTTGATGATCTTAATGGCAACCCATTCCTGCTCTGCACGGTCATAGGCTTTCACAACCTGAAGATGCAAGGAAGAGAAAAATAATTATGCGTTTCCCAAAGTTAGTGTAGAAATACCATTTTCAACTTAACTGTAAGAAAAATACAGGAGATGGGATTAAATCTCACAGGTTATACAGAGCAAAAACAACATCACTACTTAGTTTCTCTATTTTTAATCATCATTTTGTCTCATTCTCTCTCATATATACCAATGCAAGAATGTGTATATAATTAAGCACCTGTCCAAAGGACCCTTTTCCTATCAAGGAATCAATCTCATAGCGGTCCATCCACTTCTCCCCATTCTTGACGATGTAGTCATAGTTATCATCGTCATAGCCATCATTGAAGACCTTCCTCTCTTTTTTGTGACTGGAGTCTTCACCCTGACCCTGTTGGTGCCGTCGCTTCTTTTTTGCATAATACACCTGTAAAATTAACAAAAGAAAAGCAAGACACATGATCAGACTTAATATTTTGTATACGAGTTGTCAGAATTCCAAATTAAGAAACTTTACACTGTCATGCTGACAAATCATTTTGAAAAATACAATTACATATAAAGAAAATAAACCCACTAACCTCATTGATGTGTTTGTATGTTTTGATAAGGTCAATGGAGAGCTTCCTCAGGGGAGCTGAAGTTGGGTCACGAAAGCACTGGGGCATGTGCCTCTGAAGTATCAAACAGGAAAAACACATGAACATTTAAGATACATTATCAATATGCACGTTACTTTTTATACCTACCAGATATTATGCTAAATCTTAAAGGCCATTCAGTAAATTTGAGAAAACGTAAAGTAGCTGGAGTGGAGGAAACATTTGACAAGCAACTAGTCTGCCTAGTGATAGTAGTAAAAAATGAAGTGGGCTTGTTTAAAAATTTCATTTCACAGAAGTATTACTATTCTTTAAACATCACACGTTAACACCAAAATAAATCATATAGCATGTGCATGTGGTATGGCTTGTGGGATGCAGGGACCCCATTGTCTACATTTTTTAATGATGACCCAATCTTGAAGGATGTGTAAAACAATGTTTATAGCTTAAATTGTGAGTTAACAGTATACCTGATTGGCAGTGAGCTGTGGTGTCTGGTCGCTGTACGGTAAGACCGTAGCAGATTGGTCAGTGCTTGGCTGGTGGCGGTCACTGTACTGCTGGTGCGTATGGGGCATTGGAGCAGCCATCTGAAGACCAGCAGTGTGGAAAGAAAAAGAGGGCGCAAGCCGGACGGACGAAGGTTTGCATGCTGAAGTCTCTCCTCCTGGAAGAAATTAGCATTGTTATGAGTTGCATGTTAACTTAATTCTACATGATATACCACAAAATATACCATGTAGTGAAAAGGGCAATTTTCAGGATGTAGAACAGGTGCATTCTTCTTTCACACAAAAGACATATATGGCCAAAAAATAAGACAGCTAAAAATATAGGGTACCCTGGGCTTCAAGCCTTAATGTGCAGATTTAATAGCAATAACCATCCACTACAATATAACCAATACAATAGTTCAAATTTCCTCATAACAAAAATTGATTAATATACCTATAAGGGAGACTTGAAAGTAAAATCTATTGCAAATTATGCATTTGTAATATTACCATGCATGTTGACATTCTAAAGCTCATACTTTTAAATGGACTAAGATAATCATAATATGTTGAGAGAATAACTAAAGGATAAATTCATTGCTGAGGCAAATGTCAAATTAAATACATTGTCTTGCATAAAATATATAAAGTCATAAAATGCATCAAAGGATGTGAACAAAATAAAGATATAACAGTCATATATCAACCTTTGTGAAGAAAAAGCAGCAAAAATGGTGGGTTTAACAGTAAAAGGGGGTGAAAATAAAACATCTCCACACTGTACAGTGAATCATCCTTCATTTTAAGCCAGAAGGAATCAAAAAATTATTAAATAGCATGTTCAGCTATCAGCATCTCTCACCAGACAACACAATTCACCAGTGCTACACAGTAACCACTATTCAGAATCCCAGCAACAGCACCTAATTAGCATAGCCTATCACCACAGAGATACAGCGTGATTTGGCAAGCCCATCAATGCACAGACCAATCACAACGCAGTATGCAAATAGCCTACTTTTGTTGCCAGGGCAGAGCTGCTCCCATTTTCCAATGAGAAAACAAGAAATAAACAAGAAATAAAATTGAACTTTGGCACACTTAGACGCTGCTTTCAACACAAGAGCCTGACAGCAAAATAGCAGCACAGCCCAAAACCTGCACTCCATCTGAGAGCGTTAGAAAGCTGACCCAGCTGTGGAAAAGGAAAAAATACAGATCCAGTAAAAGAAATAAGAGGAACTGTGATAGATAGAACAGTGGTTATAAATTAAGAAAACTAAGATATATGATTTAACACAGTACTGTGTGATAATATATATGTGTGTACATATATATAATATATATATATATATATATTTTTTTTATATATATATAAATATACACACATATTGAATTTAAGAGGGGATGACCCTCAAGTAACAAGGATTCAACTATGCATCCTGTAAAAGAAGCATTGTAATTTTGCTCAATTTTATAGGCCTATATCCTAATTAAAGCATTTCAATATGAATATATTTGTAATAATGTGTTTAGCTCTTTTTGAAAACCTATCACTGTTCAAGCACTAAAATGATAAGACTGATTTGTCAGGACGCCTGGTGTGTCTTTTTCCTGCTTCCTCTGCTGCGACCTAAAGACCATAATGTCAACTAGTTTTACATTATTTTGAGGTCTGACACCATATCAGACAAAGAAAAAAATACAATTCCAACCCATGGAAATGTGAAATACTGTGTTCACTACAGAGCTTAATTATGACCAGACATTGTTTGACTTTTTCCACTTTAGGATGCCTTTTAATTTAGAAGATTAGATGCCTTATTCAGTCAGAACAGTGAAATTATTGAAAGGGAAGAAGAACAGAAGTGTGCCACTCCCCACCAAAGGGTAAAGACTTAATATATAGCAGCTAACCTGGATGCATCGTCTCCTGTAAAATTTCATATCATCCTGGGAGGAGAGTCCAGCAGCAAACCACAACCCACTACAAAGAATAAAAACAGATCATTATCATTGTGCATCTTTGGTGGGATTTAACTTCATAGTGATTAAACTTTAGTGAAAAAGAAGGGATAGGAAACCCAAACAGAGGAAAGTACACTCCACAAAAAAACTGTGGTGGGGGGAAATTCATTAACTATCAAGAAATTCAAAAACATGGCTGAAATTCAAAAAGAAGGCAAGCTGCTTATAGATTGAGTAGACCAAACAGTCAAAGGCAGTTATTGCCTACACAATGAAATTTTCAAAACACAAAAGGTGTGAAGCTCTTGTGAGAAACTGTTAAGACACATAGTTCACTCAGGGAGGCACAGACTAGATACTACCTAACAATCAAAACAAATCAGGATTAATGTTGTTGTGGATTTCATAATACTGGATATCTCCTCTCAGCATGTCCATATGCAATCCAGATGAAAATTATAGTGGGTCCAAGGACCTGAAATCTGTTGTTCACAAAAAATAAATGATAGCTACAGCCTAACAGGCCCAAGTAAAATTACTGTACAAGATTATGCAAATTTACAAAGAAGTGGAAAAGTTTGTTTTGAGCCCATCTCCCAAACGTAATACCTGATAACAGGCCAACCGACAAAACTACAGGATGAATTTAACTTCTTTGAACGACCAATAAAGACCATAAAACCATTTAACAAGCGCACTTGTAGCTCCTATCTCCATTCTGAACGTTGAGATCATTCTTCATTTTCAGTACTGACTTATGAACAGTTCCTTCCGTGGCTTCTATTCATCACGGCATCAACGGGCCTATTTAGGTGTAAATATAGCTAGCTAGCTATTAGTAGCTGTCTCGTATCATAAGTGATGGCTATGTAAAATATCTCTAACAAGCCTATGTTTCATCTTCCCACACCCAGCTGATAACCACATCCATTCCAAAGCTGAATGAAATGCAACCCCTCCAAAATAATTAAAAGCTTAAGATTCATGTCCAGAAGGTACCCGAGTAGCTCTCTGTACTTACAGTTGATGGGGTAGATCTCGTCATGGTTGGAATTTACAGAGCATATTCAGTGTATTTCGCGTCTTCACTTGCTACATATCGTTCGTCTATGCCTCGAATTCCCCGTATAAATGACAAACGCATTCAAGCTCACGTTACCGTTAGCACTCTAACTAGCTAACGTTACCGTCGTTAACGTTACCCTACAAACTGCGGGACAAGCAAGCATATCTCTCTCCAATCCAACGTTAACGTTAGCTAGTGACGCTATGTTCAGCCAGCGGGTTGTGGGCCCATTCAGCTGGCTCGTCAACAAGCCAACGTTAACCATTAGCCAGGTTAGCCAAATTAGCTAACAGGCGTTAGCCAAGTTAGCTAGGTGGGCTAATGTAACGTCTTACCAGGAAACTCAGATGACACTGATAAAAATGGATGCAATTAAACATTGCATTAACAGCAAAGCGAATGTGGACGTTAGCTAGCACGGTAACATTTGCTTCATTCGTACAATGACAATCTCACATATTGCAAGGTTAGCTGTAACGTTAACACCATGCCAGCATGATTCTCCGTCCAAGCCCACACAATCCGCTAGCACCTTTAGCCCACTACTAGCTGGGGAGCTAATCCTGTCTAACGTTAACGTTAGTTCGTTGACCTACTGACTGAAAGCAAACGTTAACGCTAGCTACAGAAGAGTCGGCACCGCCACATAACGTTAGCTAGCTGCCATACCATGAGCTAACGTTACCATTCTCAACTTTACTGTTGCGTCCATCATTGTTAACCGTTCACGTTACATATATATGTTAGCAGACTCGCCAACGTTGAATGTTAAGCTAACGATAGATGACGTCAAAGATATTGTTTTACAAATGCTCACCTCTGATGGCACGATCTTCATTTAAAGTCCAATAACCTGTATGATGAGGCAACTTATCCAGCTTGAGATTCTCCCCTCCCTGCACGGTTAGCGAGTAACGTTAAACCCAATCCCCTTCTTCTGACCGGCAAACTCTAAAATTCGTCAGCCAATTTCACCATGCTTTTTATACCATAAGCTTTCACGAACAGCATCGGTGACCAAGGCAACGTTGACTAGTATCAGCTGATGACTAGCAGCTTGCTAACGTTAACTAGCACGCATAACTTACTAGCTAACCTTAGCAAACTGGCTAGCTAGTTGACAAAATGAACGCGGCTAACATTAGCTAGCAACCCTGGCTAGCTCTAGCTTCTTTGGCTAGCCTGAAGCTAACAATTCTAGCTACCGCTAAATAAACGTTGTGCCAAATTCAGATTTTACGTGTCTTTACAAATTCAGCGTCGGTCACTTCGATACATACAACCATTTAGATAAATCCCAATTACTTAAAAAACATGAAACAGAAATCGTGTCCTCTGATAATTTTGGTTAAGAATTTTGTGTCAATTTTCACAAAATGGCGCGCGGTCCAAACCTGCGCAGTGAACCGGCCCGGTGGACCAGAGACACGGACAACTGAGTTAGTGCGGCGCCGCCTAATTATTTCAACTATGTTAAATCGTTGGCCTCTTGATTTTCTTAATCCGATCCACTCGACGCATTTCTTTAACCAAAAACGTCAAATATATATCCACTGACAGCATTATTCCGGCGGGAAGGGAGAACATTTGAAAAGACTGAGCTGGGAAAAAAACCCTTCTGACAAAATGGCGATGCTCTAGCTTGTTGCCATGGCAACTGTCAATCAAAAAATAAAGTACCCGGATGTACCAATGACGAATAAAATCTAACTGCCCAGAGTTATAGGATACTCATAACTCTGGCGTTGTCCTCCGTGGTTGTCCCTGTCTGTCTTCTTAGGCGTGTTTAGTCTGGTACTAGTAACCAGCGAGTAGATTAGATGTACAACAGTCCAAATTTACCTTTGCAGATTTTACAGCACTGTGCAAATACGAGCCTTTTGGCCCCTCACCCAAAGTATTCCTGGGCTGACTGTGATGATGACCATTATTCCTATTTGGAACATGAGTCTATCTTAACATTTTTTTTTTTAATGTGACAGGTTATTTTATTTCTGGTTTCTATTTTTTAATGAGTCTGTTTGCATGTTTGTTTGTTGTCTTAATTAATGTTGTTGATTTGAAGATTAACCCAACCAAAATTGACTCTTTTTCTGTAAAAGCAGACATTTTCCTATATTTTTGGATGTTTTTTGTATTGTTTTGTGGATTTTTAGCTATGAGTTCTCAAGTTGAAGGAAAATGCAATTCTATCATCGAATGGCATTTTCAAAATGTTTCAGAGAAAATGTAACTATGGTAAACAAGGTAACGAGGTTGTTAAACAAAGTAATTTGAAAGTCTTTTTACATTTTCAAATTCCACATTTACTTTTTCAAATTCTACCACCCATGCTGGATGGACTATGCTGCTGGAATACGAGAGGCTTAAAGACATATTTCCTTAAGGCATAAATTAAATATTTGTAAGTTGGATGGATATTGTTGCTGTTTTGGTTGGAATGATTTATAAGTTTGCTGGCTACACTCTCTACTAATGTATATGTGAATGTGTGTGCATGTCTGTGTATTTGGGTGCAACATCAATACAGTGTTACAGTGAATTTAAATATTGTAAAATTTAATTGTACTGTCTTGGTATTGAGCACAATATATAGCTAACAGGTAATATCCTGAGTTGGCAAAAATAAGAGGCCTATTAGGCCATATCAAGGGAAATTCATGCTGTTCCATGCAGGAAAGCCTAACATATTAAATCATCCCATGTCCTTATCTTTCAATTCATTGTTTGTAAGGTAGATATTGACAAACTAAAATGCTGATAGAATGAATAGAAGCAAAATAATATAATATAAACTGTATTTGATTAACAGTGTTGAGATTGAAATATAGGCTATTCGGCAAACGTTTTTTTTTTTTTGTTTTTTGTTTTTTTCAAATTGATCTGTAGATGGCAAATTCATGAAGTAAAATAGAATAAAAGCTACAGGAGCATTGAACATGAGCATAAGAAAGCACATACACACACACACACAAACAAACAAACAAGCATGCATATAGACAGCTATGCATGTACACACACACATGCACATACACGCACACCAAAAGACTGATGCAAAGACACTTGTGAACTATCAATGATATTCTCAAATATGGAAGATTAACAAGAGAAATTTTGCTGGGGAGAATCCCTCAAAAGTGTTGGCAGACAGGTATACACTACATTTTTTTTAAAGGCTGTTCAAAGTCATAAAAGAAATCACCAATTTCTGAGTTGACAAGTATCCATAGTTGAGTGTAGGTCGAGTGCTGGTTGCTAGATGCATGGTGACGGCTACGCTGACCTCTACCCAGCTTGCCACACCCACGGTCCCTCCGAGTTGTAAGATAGAAACTACCCCTAATGAACATAGTTGTGTAGTTGAGTAGCTGTTGGAAATATAACCGAGATTTACTTCAAGACAATAGTTTTAACAATAAAACTAATGCATTCATTTATTTTTTTCCTGTATGTAGAGTCAGCAAATCCTTTGTTTTATGTGAGGCATTCAAATGCACTTTAAGAGGTCATGCAGTTCAATATTCTTTTTTTTTTTTTAGACAGAGAAAGTTTAGATTAAAAGAAAGGTTGGTGAGTCATTGTTCCAAAAAACAGAGTACAGGCCAAAGAGTGAGTTTTGAAAGCCAGAAATCTCAGCACCTGAGGAAGTAGCCTAATCATTGAGTGATATTGATAAACAACCCTATCAAACCCTGCAGATATGATCAATTTGTGCTATGGGACAGTAAAAATATTACTTATTGCTCATTTAAATTTTTACAATGCAAATAGTTCAGATACATTAACCGAATTGTAATCATTATAATCATTATAATCTAATAAAATTAGTTTGAAGAAGTATTTTATATAAGTAAATAGTAAGTATTTTATGTTTGCTAAAGCTTATCATAAAAGAGCAAAATTGATGGAAAAATAGGCGTGACAACCATGATATAAATTTTGGTGTTTCATTCATGTTGTTTCCATCCATTGCTATTTCATAAACATCATACTATGATACGAATAAACATTCCTACAATTGCATACACATAGTGGAGCTCTTAAGCACAGTTTGAGCTTAGCAACCTCTCATCAATGTTAAAGCACCAAACAACTCCCTCTCATTTTATCATATTAAACAAGTCAATAATGTGTAATTCTTTTAAATAAACTAGCTAGCTACCCTTAGTAGTTAAAGTTTTGATTTACATGATTTCTTCTTCCAGCTACTGTTCCATTATTCAATTTGCATTATGACAGTTTCACGTTACCTCTTCTGTATACATATTTATACTTGCTCTCCAGAGGGGTGGGGGTTAAGTGGCGAGCACAAGTGGCCAGTCATCTTTGAAGCAGTGATGTAAAACACAACCACTAAAGGACTCAAGGGGTCGTCAAAGTTAGCAAATTTCAAATTCTACTGCTGAGTTAGTTGAGTGGCAATATTATTAACTTGTCTTACTGTACCACTAGCATCTTCTTGGAAACCAGTTGAACTTATTGGCTACTACTTGGTTATTGTTCACAATGTTATGGAATGTGGTAGATTTTTTTTTTGTAGGTAAGCTTTCTATATTAAAGATATCAGTGCATTTCACCTCAGTCAGGAAAATAGATTTTTAACACAGCTAGAGAGCATAATTTTTTCAGTTTTTTGAGGGTTAGATGGTACATATGCTTGTAGGACAGAGTGTGGGTCTAATCTTCCCTATTGTGCCTCCACTGAACTCCAAAATGTATATCTATGGGGAACAAATAGCCTATCCAGTGTTGGAACTTCGGCACCAAGCAACAATGGAGGCATAGAGATTTTGGCTAGTCTGGCAAGTAGCTGGCTGGCTACTGTCTGACAGACTATGGGACACCTCATTGACTATGTATGCTGTCAGCCAATCAGGCCATTCATTAAAGCCTGTGTTGGTGACATCATTTATACCAGGAGGTAGATTGGGATTCTAAATCTCTTTGATGCTGTTGACAACCAGAGGGAGATTTTCGAGAAGTTCGAAATTGTGACTCTCCGAAACAGAAACATCCCAACACGCCCTCCACCTCCACAGTGATTGGCCAGCTGTAATGAGGTAGGCCCAGAAAGAGAAGTCTCTTTCAACGGCTCTGGGTAGGCCTATGAAGGGGGCTGGGAATGGGAGGGAGCCGCAAATTTCCGCCTGTACCTTCTCCTCAGAACAACTTCCGGCAATGTACCTGTGGCGGCAGCCCGGGGGGGCGGCTTTTTTTTTCCCATATATCACAGAGTTTTATATATGGACTTATAATAGGCTATGTCATGACTTATTTTCAATACATCACGGTACAGGGGCAATATGCCAGTAGGCTATTTGCATTGCACTCATGTTAATTTTCGTATCTGAGTGTTGAGCAGTTTCACACAGCTCCGATTAAAAGTGTCAAGTTACTTTTTACACGCACCGTTACAAACGCATGCAAATTGTAGAATTTTAAGCTCACTTTTAGTTTTGAGTGCAAAACTACAGGTCTGCTGTGTTTCTCACACAATCGGATGGGACAGAAAGAGGCATGTGTGTGTGCAGTGAGTTTACAAGAAGCAACTGTGTGTGAGCGCCGGCGTGATTAGTCTCTGGTGATCGCTTTAGATCAATTTCTACAAACTGGCCAACTTTTGATTTTGTGGCGGCCCGTGTTGATATTGTGGCTCTTTGAGTTACATTAATTTTTGTGACTCACTTGAAAGTGGGTGTAGTAATTCTATATGCAGACTCAAAAATGATGGCTACATCATTTCAAGTACATTGTCCTTGTTTAGAGGGGCAAAGCAAAAATGCCCTTTGTGACCTTATTTATTTATTTATTTATTTATAATGGCAGCTTTAAGAATAAAAGATAAAAACAATTATGGCTATTAGAGATTTGGACAATCACAAAATGAAAAGTACAGATGTATGCAGATGACACTATCTTTTTTTGCAACCGTGCTCTTTTTTTTTTTTGCAATAGACAACAATAATGACAATTTTGTGAATAGTTTGGGTTCAAAAGCCACTTTTTTTTTACCTACCACCTGTGATTTTAGCTCCAATTTTGGCCAGATTGGCCGCCCCAGACAAATTTTGGAGATCAGGAGGAAAATCCCAGATTCTGAGAGGTGATCTTGACATCTTGGCATCTCCGATTCCAATCCGATCTCCATTCTTTGACCCATCTGGACCATCTGGAGGGTGGTTTTATGTATCAGCAGAAGTGCTAAAGTCAGTTGAACAGTATTTAGAGCTACAGGGCACACAACTAAATGGCTCAATGGAGGATGTTTTGTTTGTTTGTTTGTTTGTTTTTACAAAATTTTGTCACCCAAGAAGTCCACAACATTTGGGGTTTGTTTTAAACCATCACAAGTAACACAGTTTGATTATTGGACTGCATTTTTCTTGATCTTGAGAAGTTATAACTCAAAACTATATAAAACTATACTTTTAATTCAACGTTTTTTAATTTGAGGTTTAACCAATATTTTACTGATAATGAAAGGAATGGACTCAGTTATGACCTAGTTTCTACCAAGCTTAACGTTGATGTTTTCGAGGGATAAGATAAAAATGGTTAAAGTCCAAGGCCAGATAATATCACAGTGAAACTGTTGAGGTTGTGCGCTGAGCAGCGGTCTAATACTGTGTGTTACATATTTAAACTGTGACTACAACAACAAAAAGTTCCAAGGCCATGGAATCAATCTAGCATTTTTTGAAGCAAAGAAACAGGATCCCAATAATGACTTCAAACCATCACTATAGACAACATCCAGTTCACCTATAGGAATGAGACAGGTGAGAAAGATACCAGTGTGAACCTACTCACATTTCTGTACAAAAATCTGGATGGTCTAGGAACATGTTAGGCTTTAATTTGTTGATTTCTTTTCTCTCTTCAATACAACATGGCAGTCTGCTTTACCCTATACATAGTCATTTTATTTTTTATGTTGGATTGTTCATTGTTTTTTAACATGTTCTCAGAGGGTGAAAGTAAATATGTTAATGCCTCATCTTCCACTAGATCACCTCAGGGATTGTGTCCTGTCCCGTTTCCCATACACTCTCTACACCAATGACTTCATGGGCCATCATCAGGACAGGCACGTTGTGAAAATCACTGATTACACTGTTATCATACGCATGTTACAACATCATGATACAATGTAGGAGTGTTTTGTTGGGGAATTCCCACAGTGGTGTAGTGATACATCTCAATGTGTCCAAAACAACAGGACAACTAGTTTTAGGAAATACACCCTATAAGTCTATAGGCCTGCAACTTGTATCAAAGGTCAGAATATTGAATTGGTGAAGCGTTACAAATATTCGGAAACCATTATTGACTAACTACTTGTGATTATCGTACTGACTCAATTTGTAAAAAAGTGTGAATAGAGATAATATTTTTATGCAGGTTTTTAATCTGAACAGGGCTATGATGTCTTTGTTAAACACATCTTTTGTGAAACTGATGCATGCCTTCTCAGACTGAAAATGAAAACCCTCAGTGATAAATACCTTCAACGATGTCTATGTAAGAGAAGTCCTAAAGCCCAGAGCGTCATACAATGCCCTAGTCGTTCCTTGTGGGGAGAATTACTCCTTTCAGGTTGCTCTTTCAATTGTTCATTATAATAAGTCTTGCATGTAGTCCTGTATGTTTTTTTATTGTGTGTATTGTGTGTTATGCCTCACTGCAAACCAAACTCACCATTTTGGACAATAAAGTCTTGAACTTGAAAATTTTAGGAAAAATGTCTATTTTTGTAAAACTCAGTTTTGGTGGAATTCGTCATTTATAAATAAATAACACTTTATTTTGTTATAATTTAATACAATTTTGCAACAAAAAAAAAGAAGAAAGAGAAGAAGAAGCAATATGATGCTACAGTAGCTGACCTCATGAGCAACAGGTGTGCACTTTGTTTCCTGCAGTTTTTGAATGTCTGTATCTCCAAACTGACCTAAGTAGGCTGAAACTTTTGATTTTTATTTCTCGCCTTTAATGAGTTTATGGAGACTCTATTTGGCAAAATCCTTCAGATGAACTAAATCAAGCATCCAAAATTACCTGGCTACTTCCAAATAGGTTATCCTTGAAATAAAATAAGCTTCATTCCCTCATCTCCTGCATGATCACTACATCCTCCAAGATCCCTGGTAGGAAATTAATAGCAGTGAGAAAGGAAAGGAGGTCACACTTTATTTGGATAGTCCAATGTTGATTTTCAACTTCCTATCAAGTGACTATAACGTGTCACTGAAAGTCTACTGAGTTTCAAGTGATACTCATAACTGTGTGAAAGGTAGTCTATAGATATTCAATTCAATATCGTGGCTGGGGTTAATCTTAGAGGTGGGGTTAATGTTAGAAATAGGGTCAGGTTAGGGTTTGGTTTAGGTCTAAAATGGGGTGAGGGTTAAGGTTGGAGATGCACCAAATAGGTACACAGGTGCAATAGTGACACTTTGTCGAACATCTACTTTTTGTCACCTGATAGTTAGTTGAGTATCAACATTGGACTATCCAAATAAAGTGTTTCCAGAAAGGTCAACAGCAGTGAAAGGAGTGAAAAGCTTTGGAACTCACACTATTATCCTTCGCTGCACATCTCTGAAAAATTACCCTGCTATCAGTGATGTGATACTTAAGAACAGTAGACTTCTTAGGAGGTGGGGATATTGCAACCCACCCATGCTATATTAATTAAAGGTAACTTAGCTTGGCTGAAAATATGAGTACAGTCTCTGTGCCCAGAGCAAAAAGAGGCTATGTTCTGCAAACCTGTGTATTGCCATGACTACACTCATGCCTGTTATGCTCTTTGACCAGAGGATGGCAGTAGAAGCTCATCTTTTATTTTGTGTTTTGCAGACTGCATGGTGATAAGGTCAAAGGCGCCTGGATTCTGACTGAAACAATTGCATTTCTCAGTTTTCATTTCATTTTGGGAGACTGGCCATTGCGACACAGAGGACAATCAGCTGAGTGGGAGCTGGTTAAAGGGAATAACTATTCATCTATAGCACCTACTATTACTACCCAAGGGCTCTTGAGTAAGGGACTGAACCCCCACCAGCTCAATCTGCAGATGACCCTGTTCTGACCTCTCTATGAAAATATATAATGTGTTTAAGATTAATTTCTGTGTCTTTGTGAAGAAGAAAATCAATTTTACTTAGATTTAGTTCCGTTTTTTATTTAAGATGTTTGATTTTTGTCAGGTTGCTATGCTACAAAGCTCTACTAAGCTCATAAGGCATCTTCTTTTCATGCCCCAACGTACAAAGGCCTGCATGGCCCAACATGCATCATCAGATCAAACATGCTTCTGCCCTATTGCTGTTGCTGTTGAAGGTGCTCATGTTGAAGGTGTCCCCTCCATTCCATGGGCTAGTAGGTCAGAGAATGCAATGGCGTCTACATTATGCTGTACATTATAATACTGTGTTAAAGCTTCTGCGGTGACACAGGCACCAAATGAAAGCAGAGATTCCAAGGATTCCATCATACCACAGTATAATATTCTAACTAAAAATGGGCTAAAATGGTTCTAAATTCAACTAATTTTAATCTGATGAAATGATTAGAAGCACAACTTGCACCTTTTTTAATTTTAAAACGTACTTAAACCCATGGAATCCATTTTGTTCATAGTGGCTGCACTTAGGTTGCTATCCGACACTCCACCTCCCCTGAAATGTTACTTCAGACCTCAACCTTCCTTCTACTCTTACTCAGCCTTGTTAGCTTTTTGCTATGAAGCCAATTTTTATAACTATATAGACGGCATCCTTGATTTTGTACACTACCGAATCTATTGCAGTAGTAACATCCTTGTTTTTCCTGCCTTCAGCAAAATCCAGAAAGTGTACTTCTTCTGATCTGTTTTGTGTCCAGAGACAGTAGTTTTTGTCACTTGTCTCCAAAGGCGCATGTTGCCCCTGTTGTTCAAACATGACGTTTGAGTGGCTGAAACTGCTACTAAAATACCATACATTTAGCATGGTTTCTACTGCAAATGTGTGAAAACTTGGAAAATAACATTCTAAAGTCTATAATTCCATATGGATGTCTACTGCCATTTTGGAGATTTGTTAAATTTATGCATTTTTTTAATCTAATTCCGTAATTAGATTGAGAATTCATTGTTTATTCATATTGTGTACATAGAAAATTCACCTTTTTCAACTCTCTCTGCCCTCTCAGAATTCTAGTCAAAACAAGGTTGCCAACAAATCTTTCATAGCTTCAGAGGATGAAAAATTTCATTTTAAGCAATTGACTGACAGCCTTTTTTTTTTTTTTTTTACCTCATTATCCCAAGTTTCCTGTGAATGTTATGAAAGCGGAAAAAAAATTCTA
Source organism: Centroberyx affinis (assembly GCF_046629955.1). Taxonomy (NCBI): domain Eukaryota; kingdom Metazoa; phylum Chordata; class Actinopteri; order Beryciformes; family Berycidae; genus Centroberyx; species Centroberyx affinis. Next base: position 1,707 of record NW_027283198.1, on the reverse strand, counting down.
AAATCTGAATTTGGCCTTTACCAGGATTCCCTTTCAGTTTATTTCAAAGAGGAGCAATGTGCCATTGAGTGAGTAATGGAAAACAGACTGAATAAGGCTATCAAGGCTTCATTAATGACAAAGATAACAACATAACATTCTGTGGACATAACCTTTCCAAATGTACACTTTATTTTAAACAAAAGTACAAAAACAAATGTCAGATATTTACAATACTTGCATGGCAATGTTCACTTTCTTTGGTCATTCTTCCAATTTTATGGTTTTACACAACGTAGGGAACAAACAGCAGCTTGAAAGTCTGAGATTATCACATGCTGAATCTAATATTCAACCTGACGCTGAGCAACCTACTGATGACTCAGAACTGAATTACTTTCCGTGAAGTCTGCAAGTAATTGTTATCAATTGTTTCAATCCAAGATATGACTCATGTGACAGTTATTGATTTTGCCTAACAGGATTTCTAATCTGGAACAATATAAATAGCAAAAATAAAAATAAAATCACAAACTTCACAATTACATCCTGGTCTGATACATTTTCAGATTTAGTAAATGCTCATAGATGACCCTGACCAAAATTGTGACATGTACAGCTGCGTATCTTCCATCATATTCTACACAAATTTGACATGAAAAACATAAACCCTAGTGCACATTACAAACTGAAGCAATTACAGGTAGATTTTCAAAAGAAGGCAAGTATATCATGATAGCTATTTTCCAAGCAAGTTCCTCTGTGTGCTCACTAATTACAAAACGAGGCTGTACTTATACGAGAAATGATTCATACCTCAGAATTGGACTGTGACGGAGCACCAGCTGAGAATTTCACTAACACACTTATTACTAGCCTAAAAAAAGACATCTTTTTCACTCCTACACTTTTAAGGATTTCTCATAAAGGAAAAGTATGAAACAAAACAATGACTGTATGTAATACAATCTGTGCAATCAAACTAATGCCAATAAAATGTTATGACTTAGATTCTTTCAAAAATCTACCTGTGTCATAGTGATAATGTTCGATCTACATAATGACAAGAGACAGGCAGAATGAACTGAGCGTCTGTAAGTTTCTCTCCTGATACTTTGTAAAAGAGGTACAGAAAAACAAAGAAACAAAAATCATGTAACATCAAAGAATTTTGTGGCACATCGCCTATTTCCTGCAATGCTAGGGGAAATATGCCTCATAACCCGTAAATCATATTACCATCTATATCTAATGCCGAGTATATCTATATACCCTTAGCCCTTTCAGCAGTTTCATCTCAATTTCAACATTTTCATGCATGGACAAACAAACTGAAATGTATGCACAAATAAACAGATTTAATACACCGACTTTGAAGGCAGAAGTTGTTTGATTGTGATGATATGAAACTAAAAAGTAACGATGGTGATGTTCCTCTGCCCCTCCTATGCCTTTTGAGGGTCAAAGAGACAAATGTAGACTAATGTAGGCCAACACATCCTTACAGCAAAGGCAACTGGTCTAGAAGTAATTCTACTTGTATCAACTAACAAACCAAAAATTTGCATTTCCTCAGTTTCCCCAAATCCCTTCTAATGGATATGAAACCTAATAGTAGACAAGTTTACACATGTATCAGTAGTGCAGACAAGTTATGTATATCACATACAGTATCTGTGGATATGCTTTTTAGGGAAATTCTCCCTGAAACCAAATCCAAATGGTCTT
>NW_027283197.1:192500-196301 GCF_046629955.1 Centroberyx affinis | reverse complement strand
CTGCTGTAACTTCATTAAAACTCAATTCAAACATCCTGCTTTGTGCATTTAAAACATAAATAAACAAGGAAAACCAACAACGAACCTTCAATCAAACATTTTTTTAAATGATAAAAATATATGTAAATATCATTTTAATTTTAAATACACTAGTCACTTTGTGTGTTTGGAATACATGCAATGAAAGCACACCCAAAATAATAATAATTTTCAGATGTGGCGATAATCGAGTGAAATGACGTGTCTTTCAGATGGAGCAGTGCAGTCGAATACGAAACAATGCGCTCTCTGTGCTGTAATTGGTGGAAAGTGGAACTAAACTTTGTGTGTGTAACATATAAAAACCATTAGAAATACCTCTTGTCAATCTTTTATCTGTCTATCTGCCTCTCTGACTGGCTGCCTGTCTGTCTGTCTTAGATATTTGTTACAACTTTCTGAACATAACGCTTTGTGAATTCAAAATACAAACAATCAAAACAACTGAAAAAAACCCTATAATTTTCAGATGTAGCAGTTGAATAAAAAACAATGCGGTTTCCTGTCTGTGCAATATGTAATTGGTGGAATGTGGAACTAAAGTCTGTCTACATAACATCTAAAAACAAGCCGATACGCATCAGGAAGACAGCCTTTAGTCTGTCTGTCCCCCTGTCTGTCTGTCTATTTGTTTGTATTGATATAGGATCAACTTTTATTACAACATGCGAAAATCAGCGTTGTGTATTTGAAAAGTAAACAACAAAACTGACTAAAATAATACATTTCAGATGGAACAGTTGAGTTTAGTCGAATATGAAACAATGTGCTCTCTGTGCTCTAATTGGTGGAACATGGAGCTTAACTCTGTCTACATAACATCTAAAAACGCACTGAGACACATCAAAAAGGCCTTTCAAAGACAATCATTTTCTCCGGGACAGAGGGGAAAAATCAATGAAAGATGAGGAAGAAACGAGCGTAATTAGTTTGACCACCATGTCATTCGAAACGGCATTAGCAATAACAAATCAGAAAACAATAAAAGATGAGAACAAAGATAAATTAAAGGGCTTGTGTTTCATGGTAAAAATGATTGAAAATGAATTTGAGTGGTGTGTATGTGTGTGTGTGTGTGTGTGAGAGTTAGTAAGCGCGTGCGTGTGTCGTGTGTCGGTGTCTCCTTGTGTGTTGCGTGTCCGTGTGTGTCTGTGTATTTAGGTGGCAGTGAGATCACTTAGCATGCACATGTAAGCACTTGGGATGGCGTGCGTGCTCACATGGAAGCGTGTGTGGGTACACGCATGCATGTCCTTGCGTGTGCGTGTGTGAGAGAGAGAGAGAGAGAGGGAGAGTCAGTGAGTGAGTAGTTGTGTGTGTGTAATCATGTACGTCAGGCCGTCATGAATGGTGTGTTTGAGACAGAGCGGAGTGTGGAGTTCCTCGGGCCGGACCAAATTGGAAACAGAAAAACAAACATTCCCTAGGAACCCCCGCTCTCCAACCGACCCCCCCCCCTCGTCTGCCGGCTAGTGGCGCAGTCCAACCTGTCTGGGACAATGTAACGGTCTATAGCCGGACCGGACCACACACATACGTAGAGGGGGGTCGGAGCTAGGGAGGTGGTGGCAGCGGTGGTTGGAGGGAGGAGGTTGGAGGGGTGGTGGGGTGGTGGGGGGGACTTCAACCACAATGACAGATGGAAAAACAGACAGAAGAAGGATATGAGAGAGGGCTTGGTGATGGATGGATGAGAAAGAAAGATAGACGGAGAGCAAGATGGTGGGGGGGGGGGGGGAGATGGGAATCGAGTCGGGGAAAAAGTGAGAGGGAGAGTAGAAAGTTGACGGACAGATGAGAAGTGAAAATTGGAGAGAAACGGAGAGGGGGAATGAAAAAAAAACTTGAGATAAGTCATTGTGGACAAATGAAAAAAAAAAAAGAATAAGGAGAAAAACAGAGAGTAAATGAGTAAGCAGCAGCTCGACTGAGTCAGAGTTCCACAGGGAAAATATTTAGAATCACACTCATTCTTTCTCTCAGAAAAAAAAAGAACTAATTTTCTCTCTCCCTTTTCCCTTTTCCTGATGTGCGTAGTACTAATGAGTCAACAGTCCTTCTTTTCTTTCTTTCTTTCTTTCTTTCTTTCTTTCTGACTCTTTATGAGACACTTTTACGTTTTTTTCCAGCCCTAATGACAGATGCGATTATGTGGTCAATCATGTAATAACCGGAAGCATTTTACATTGACGTGTGTGCGTGTGTGTGTGTGTGTGTGTGGAATTTCACAGCCAGCTTTTCACAGCCAGGAGAAAACATCAAAACTGAAGCGTGTGACCTTTCACTCTGTGTGTGTGTGTGTGTGTGTGTGTGTGTAGTTTTCATTGTGTGTAGTGAGATGACCCTTCAGTAGAGCTAAGATAGGGTTATTAAAATTAATGTTCTCTCAAATACAATACATTTAACACAATAAAACTTCAGATGCTCTTGTTGAGGACACTGTGACATTGCCTTGAGAACGCAGAGGGTCACCTGGGGACGTGTGACGGGACATAAAAAAACAAAAAACAAAGACGGTTATACATGCATTTTTGAAAAAAAAAAAAAACAACAAAAAAAAAAACACTGCTACTTGGATTTCATCAATTAAGTATTTAAAAAGAAACCATTTGATTCTATCCTAAAAAACATGCCTGTTTTGCAAGCCGAGATCTTAAGATGGGAGGGTTTTAAAATGACTCATAAATTCAGTAATGGCCCATAATGTGTTTCCCTTTCATGCCAGCGATCGTTTTTTTTTTTTTTTTTTCAAATAGTGAATAGCCTATCTCATTTCAGATAATGAAACACCCCATTTCTAACACGGTTGGTTGTTCTAATTGTGAATCAGTAGAGTCCAGACTGAGTTAGAACTGAATCTGGGATGTGGTCAGGACCGCACTGAACCACCAAAGACAGGTATCCTGAGATATGTAGTGGTTAAGACCCCCCCCCCCCCTTCCCCTCGCCTTAAGAACAACATGAACCCACCGCTGGGCGAGGATTAAATCCTGCCACACACTTCTGTAGTGTGTATCCCTCCCTCTGCATCCCTCTCTGCTCTCTTACTGTCTCACTGAAGGAAAAATACGATGGGGAGTGGACTGCCCACTCATTTTAACAGCAAGGGCAGCAGTGCCGCTTGCAGAGGGAGCATTAGGCAATCGGTAAGCTCCCATTAGAAATCAATAGTTGTGTCCAGAAAGTGGACGCCCTGAAAAGCATTGTGAAGTTCAATATGTGGGCCTTGAAGCTATCAAAGAACATACAACAATGGCTCTACAAGTTGCTAAGAACCAAGTTCCAAATATAGACTCTGCTCTAAAGCGTGTGGGTGTGTGTGTGTGTGTGTGTGTGTGTGGGTGTGCGTGCGTGTAGACTTCGGACTAGTCTCTTACCCTCGGCCGATACACACACACACCTCTGCTCACGGACACACACACTGTCAGAGTGACCGAAGGAAACTGGCTTTGTATAAATACAGACTCAGATTTAGATTTGTGGTAAGAGGGAGAGAGAGGCAAGATGGATGGAAAGAAGAAGAGAGGATGGCAGAGAGAGAGAGAGAGAAACTGTGTGTGTGAGAGAGAGAGAGAGAGAGAGAGAGGGGTGGTAGAGACTGAGGGTGGGGTGATTTTTGCGGTTGGGGCAACAAAAGGGGGAACTGAGAACTAGCGAGCGAGTCTGACATTTAACACTAGAATTACTGAATAAAGAAAATAAAATCCTCCATGGTCACAGCCGCTGGAAATTTCACGATTTCTGACAACTTATTCCTGGAAA
>NW_027283197.1:170000-185000 GCF_046629955.1 Centroberyx affinis | reverse complement strand
TTACCAGCCAACTAAGTGTTTAGAATAAAAAATAACCTTTTAGATTTTGAACGGTTACTTCCCACTGTTTACCAGCCACAGCTAAAACTGACCAGCATTTGTTGGGTGGCTGCTGTTAATTTCCCACCCTGGCTGTAAGGGCGCTCTAGGTGCCTGTTTTTTTCCAGTCTTTCTGGGGGAAAATCCATTAATCAGATTAAGGGTGGGTAACTGGGCAAAACAGGGGCAATGGACCCAACCTAGTTCTCTGCGCTTCTACCAATTTGTCTCCCTCTTGCTGTTTCTGTGTGTGTAGTGGTGTTTGGGTTGAAATCCATTAATCAGATTAGGTTTGCAACTGACCACATAGCTAGAGGGAGACCAGACCCCAAGTAGTGGTTCAGTGTTTCAGACAGTTATTACACCACAGAATTACACTCCAAGCCTGCTCCTCTGCTCAGCTCCTACTGTAGCTCGCTCAGAAATTCTCTTTGTGTGTGTGTGTGTGTGTGTGTGTGTGTGTGTGTGTGTATGTGTATTAGAGAGAGAGAGGGAGGGAGGGAGAGTCAGACAGTGTGTAAGTTTGTGTCTGTGTGAGATAGTCGGTTGTTGTGTGTGAGTCTATGCATGCATTTGAGTTTGTCATTTGAGTTTGTGTGTGTGCGGTACCACCAGTAGAAATCCATTAATTTGATTAATGATGGTAACTGACCACATAGCTCCAGGGTTTGGAAAGTTTCTATATCGTCTCCTCTGGCTTTTTGTGTTTAGTGAAGGCACAGTGCATTATGGTCTGGACACCATGGGGAAGGCAGCCAGACTAAAAACTTCAATGCATATAGGAGGCGTGGTACAGTATTAGGTACTTGCCGATGGACAAATGGGTTACATGTAATACCAGACAGACAGGCAGGCAAACACACGCACACACACACACACACACATGATGGTGGATGTGTGCATTACCAGATGGAGTTTTTTGTTAACAAAGACAAAAACACATACACTACTTAATCAAATGCTTTCTCTCGCTGTGTGTGTGTGTGTGTGTATGTGTGTGTGTGTGTATCGCATGCTGTTTGCTACCAAGCGAATAGACCTGCGTATGTGTCACTACTTGCTCTCACAATTACATTTGCTACACCCATTTACCTTCAAATTTACACTTTGTTTGTTTGCCTGTGTGTGCCTACCTGTGTGTATGTGTGTGTGTGTGTGTGTACATGGGGTGTGTGTTTGTGTGTGCCTGTGTGTTGTAGCCAACTGAACAAGTGTTAACAAGCTCTGCGCAGACTGTATTTATTTAATCCATATGTTGGGGAACTGTACAGCTGTGTGCCGCTCTCTGTATGTCTGGGAGGAAAATCACTCTGGAGTTGGAGCCTCGTCTGAGCTGCAGAGTTATCGCCAAGTCACCATGAATAGGTCTGCACATATTGCGTGTATTGACAAAAACCCATGCTGTGATTCTTTTGCTTAATGTCGCAATTTGAATTGCAACACATGTGGATGCATTTTTCCTATGTAATTTGTTTTTCAGCACTTGGGGGCAAACATGGGTGGTGAAAAATGTGAGGTTATTGCTTATGATTTACTTTGTTTAGATATAATTAAAGATTTCCTGAACATGCAAGGTGATTGGTCCACCGGGGGTTCTGCACAGGACCAGAATACTTTGTGTAGGAGGAGATTTTTTATTTAATTGTGCAACCCTACACTGGAGCAATATGAACTTAACAGTTAGTCTTTAAGGCACTGATAGACAGGCAACATTTGCAGGCAGAGATGGAGATTGTCAGTTTTGCTTATAATAATGACCAACTGTAATTTTCATGGTACTTTTGCCCCTTATCCTCAAGTAGATTGCCTCCAAATGTTGCAAAATGTTAGTGGTATTTTCTAGTAAATATTTGCTGATTAATTTTCCTCAACCTGACTAGTCTCCCTGTCAGAATAAGGCCTCGTGGTAAATGGCGGCTGTGTGTGTGAGTGAGAGAGGAAGAGAAGGGTACATGAGATGTAAGTTTGCCAGGGTGTGCTTGTGGTGTGTTTTCTACTCTGTTGCTTATATGCTTACATAATACAGTCTTAAGTCCCATATTGCTTGTGTGTGTGTGTCACCCTTCTCTGCAAGGGCCAACGCCTAGACCAGCTCTGGCAGTCACTGTGTGTGTGTGTGTGTGTGTGTGTGTGCGCGAATGTGTATGTGTATGTGCTTATCTTTCTGTGTGTTTGTGTTTATGAGTGTGTGTGATGCAGGATGTGCCTGTGTGTGTGTGTCTACTCAGTCTCTATCAGTATGTTGATGCAGTGCTGGTAGCAGCCATGGCATTCTGCTCTCCATATGTTCATAACACCATTCTGGTTTAAAGTGGTTCTGATAGATACATCTGTAGATAACACACCGGCCGCATGGGTACTGGCAACTCATCAGTTATACTACCAGTCTGTCTTTTTGGCTGCTAGCATGCATGAAAGTTATCAGATTTTATGCAGTGTGGTGATAGGAGAGGCAGTCATGGTTTGGATATGAGTGTGCACCTCTCTGCTGGATCTGTGCAGAGTCCGGAGCCTCTGTCGTTCCAGTATATAACATAATACCATCTGATACTTTTAGCTCCAACACCACACCTATACTGATCTGCAGTATGCTAGGCTCGGGTGTGTATATACGCAAACTATATAAGTAAATATGGGCAGTGTCTGCTTACAATCAACCATGATGCATAGATTTTGTATAGCTAGAGCGCACATGGATTCTTGTTTTCTTTTTGTTTTATTTTGAAATTTAATTTAATTCTTTATTGAAGGTGAATTAAGAATGCTGTGGCCTCTTGAATTTTGAGATGAACTGAGAAAGTGGAGGCTCCTTTTGTTATCGGAATATTGAAGGAGAAAAGATGGAATATAGATCGGAATATCGAAGAAGAAAGGGAGTGAAAAGAAAGTTTTCACTCCCTGAGATGACTCAATCTGATTCTCTTTCCCTGTATCGTGTTTTACAGGAGTCATTTATTTGATCTTAATGAATCGCTGCTGAGTAAATCAACCTGGAAAATCAGACATTTTTGACTCCAGCTGCTTTGAGTCCCTCGGTTGCGTTTGACTGCAATAACAAACACTGTCGAATCCGACTCCTGAATCCTTTCAGAGCCAATCGTCTGTGATTGAACATGAAACGTTCCATAATGTTAAGAATACTGTAGGACCTGCTGTGTCTTTCACGACAAGTGGAAAAGAGAGACGTTGAGCGACTGGAGGAGAACTGGATTAAGTGGTAGAGTGAGAAAATAAAGCTGCTTCTGAGAGATTTGTTGAGAGATCGATTGATTGTTTTCGCATTATTACTGTTAATTATTTCCGAAGCTTTGGCATTATACTGTATTGATCCTCATGCCAAAAAAGCTTGTGTTGAATTGAGTAGGAGAGAGAGAGAGAGAGGGAGAGAGAGAAAAGGAGAGAGCTACAAATTGGCTGAATGCATCACCATCAGATGAAATGCTGTTCCGACCATCGGTGCTCTTGGTGATCTCGAGGCAGACTTAATAAGGAGCTGTCTATGCTTTGTTTAGTCAAGATCTACTTAGTCTTGGCACATGATCCTGCTTTAGGACTACTGCCATTTAAGTTGTCATATAGAGAATTTTGACTTTACACCTCGCTGTTATGTGATCTGGATTATATTTTTGCCTCTGTATATCGTTGTATCGCTTGATTCCTGTCATGATGCTGCCTTCTTGCCCAGGTCTGCCTTGAAAAAAGAGATTATTGATCTCAGTTGGACGACCTGGGCAACAAAGTGCTACGTTCTGCGGTTCCAGCTTTTTACGGTCATCTGCCCCAGCTGCTTAAGGGAGTAGATTTACAACCGCTCCTATTGGAATATTAAGTTGAATACCTACTTTTAGACTGGGAAAATAACTAACCTCTCTAATGGATAAGTGCCCCAGAATGCTTAATGCTGAGCCCTGATGTGTGCGTGCGTGCGTGTGTGTGTGCGCGTGCGCTCGCGTGTGTGTGTGGTAATCTCCATGGCAGGTTCCTTGCCATTAGTGCACCACTGAACAAGGCAGCGATTCATTCAGCAAGTTTAACTGTCTGGTGTGTGTGTGTGTGTGTGTGTGTGTGTGTGTGAGAGAGAGAGAGAGAGAGAGAGAGAGAGAGGGAGAGAGAGAGAGAGAGAGAGAGAGAGAGAGAGAATGTGTATCTGTGTCTGTGAGTGTGTGTGTGTGTGTGTGTGTGTGTGGCAGGTTTCTAAGCACAGAGTGTGTGTTGTTTTTAGAGAATTGTTTCCGTGCGCCTGTCTGCACCATATGGCCCAATGTGGAAAAAGGCCCCTTTAGGGGTCTGTGTGTGTGTGTGTGTGTGTGTGTGTGTGTGTGTGTGTGTGTGTGTGTGCGTGCGTGTGTGTGTGTGTGTGTGTGGGTGCGTGTGAGAGAAAAAGACTATATGTGTGTGTATGTATGTGTGTGTATGAATGTGTGTACAGGGGTCTGGTCTGCCCAAAGTGAAGCTGTAAAAACAAAAACGTCTTGAGAAAAGGAGAAAAAGACTAAATGGGAGCACTGATGTCAAATACTGCTCTATTTACCTAGCTCTCTCTCTCTCTCTCTCTTTCTCTGTCTAACATACACACACACACACGCTTCTTCCATTCTTTATCATTTTATCTCTTAATCTCCCATCATTTTCATTTTTCCTCCGCTTTTTCCCATGGTTTTCCTTCATTTTCGGCAATCATATTTTCTTTTCCTCCTGTCCATGTTTTTTTTCTTCTGTTTTTTTTGTCAAGTTGGCTCCCTAATTGGTAAAAGTAAAAGCTTTCTTGTTTTTCTCCAGTGATCATTTTCACTTTCTTTCTTTTCAGTAATTATTCTTTCCATCCTCTGTTGTTGTTTAAATCTCTCCTCCGTTTTTTGGCATTGTTCACAAATTGGTGAAAATAATCGCTTTAATTTTTCCTCCAATAATCACTTTCTTTTCTCCTCTCTTGTTGTTTTTCATTTGTCTTTTCTGTTTTTCTCTTGTCGTTTATTTTGTCTAATTGGCGTAAACCTCAAGGCTGTGGTAATGACTTCTGAGGTTAACGAGCTTCTGCTAACAATCGCTCACTCACTGGCACACACACACACACGCATGCAAGCATGTACACAGACACATACACACACTTCTAAACACAGATGCTCACACACGCGCGCAAGCATGTACACACACATTTATGAGGCCATCTTACAAAATCTACACAAATTCAAACCTCAAGATTATTGTAAGAAACGTTTGATTCATGAAACTTTCTTACAGCTGTAGATTGAACGTGGGATCCGATGTGACAGTCGCTTTCTGAAGAAAAAAAAGTCAATTAGACTGAAGTGGCAGGTTTCTCTAAATAATGCATGCTGGCTCTCAGATGAGTGTACACACCTTCGCACCAGAAAGATTTCAGCAGTATGATACAGTTCAAAAGGATAAATACCACTGTTTTATGGGAGAATGAGTGCCTGTTGAAAACTATAAGATGAAGGAAGGATAGGAGGGCTGACGGCTAGAGGGAAGACAGGAGAGAGAGAGAGAGAGTGCACACTGCTTTCATAAACCAGAGCCACTGTGTCTATGTACAAACTTACCTTGTTACCTGAGATTCTAGCTAGCAAGCACATCAACCATCATCTCACTTTTGCTTTAGCTGTTGATGTGCATGGACTTGATACTGGACACAGATAAAGTATTTCTTATGGTTGCAACTTAAGGGAAAATGTGAACACCAAGTTTTTGGGATATTGGCCTGTTGGTCAGCTTACCTGTTACATGATAAGAAATTGGACATCAAAATCATCCACATTTCCCTGGTAGAATTTGCTCCAATGCTCCATGCTAACACTTAGGCATACATTGTAGAGCGATAGTAGGCGACTAGTATTTTAACAATGAGAAAATAAGAGCTTGTAGCATCTCTAAAGCTAAATGAAAAGTAATCTTAAATGATATGTCTTGCAGTTTTGTAAATCTCTACACAAAATATGATGCAGACTGTTTTGAACTAGGACTACTTGCCCTGTTTCCATAGGATGTGAATGTGGTAGATGATGGAAGACAGTGTCTAAAAATCACACTAAAAATCACTGCGCAGTGGATGAATACATGGTTGCTCACCTCAAATAGTCCCAAAAATAAACCTGGCAGTTTTATTGAGTTAACAATACTTATTTTTTTTAATTTATGAATCTACAGGCCAAAAAAACAGTTTGTATTACTAAAGATCAGTCTTCTATAATGCTACTCGCCTGTTATCACTCAATATAATTAATGAATTAACATGAAGGACTGGAGTGAATGATCTACAGATGACGCATGGATGATTTTGGTGTCTGTTCTTAGTAATTAATGGGTAAGCTGACCAACGGGCCAATCTCCCCAAAACTTGGCGTGTTTCCTTAAATTCAGCAGCAGATTAAGATAAAAAAAAAAAAAAAAAATCTAAGATCTTGGATATATATCTTGGATATATGGCTTTGAGTTGTTGCTCAGTTCCACTAAGCTTTATTGATGACTGGAGTCTGACTTAGTCTCCTGCTAGTTCTCCTGGTGTGAACTCTGCCTTAATATCTCCCTCTCTCTCTTTCTCTCTCTCTCTGGTATCTTGATATGGTCTGTGTTCTGCAGTGACTTCTAAACATTTACATTTCTGCTTTCAAGTGCTGTTTATATATGGCTCTTATCTGCTATCTAATACACACACACACACGTGCGCGCACACACACACACACACACACACACGTACACAGGGACAGACGGTGAATCAAACCTTTAGTCGTCCTGACAGCCACACTGTTGCTATGTCCATAATAGGACAGGAGGAGAGAGAGAGACAGAGGGAGAAAGGCAGCAAGAGAGAGGAGTGCCACATAGAGAGGAGGAGGGGGACACAGATAATTTGCCACCAGAGTGTTTTTTTCAGGGAGGAGGGCGGCTTGAGGAGTGGAACGTCAGTGACATTGATCCCCACGGTGAAATTAGTCTTTTTAAACCCAGATTCAGAGTCTTGATAAAATGCTGAGACGTTGAGGTGGAACAGAACAGATACAGGAGACTGGAGGAGGAGACAGGAGACATACATATGCAGGGCGGAGTTTGCTGACCCAGGTTCATGCACTCTGCCCTGCCGAAGTGTCTTTGAGCGAGACACCGAGTCCCTTCCAGCTCCAAGGCTGCTGCTCTGTAGCTGACCTCTGACCTCTGACCTCCCTGTTAAAGGAGGGCAAGAGGAAAGAGAATTTCCTGTCGGGGATCAGTGGAGTACCACATCAGACAGGGCTGCTGTTCGTGTGATCAGCTACTGTAGTACAGATGGCTAGAAATCGACAATGTATTTGTTGTTAGCTCTGTTTGATAGGCCTAATATATTTTAGCTTTTATTGGGGACGGTTGAATTTAGAATTTATCGCTTCAGGGAGATTCGCTGTGAGCAGCAGGGTGATAGAGCGAGGCGGGCTGGTGGAGAGGGACAGTGATAGAGAGAGCTGTAACGGTGAGAGAGTTGTGAGAGAGAGAGAGAGAGAGAGAGAGAGAGAGAGAGAGGGAGGAGAAAGGAGCAAGGCATCGAGAGAGAGAGAGGGGGAGAGAGAGGGGAAATGACAGATAGGTGGAAAGAATCTCATCCCTCCTCCTGTCTCACACTGGCTTTCGCTCGCTCGCTCGCTCGCTCGTTCTCTCACACAATCACACACACACACAGACACACACTCACACACACCATAATTGAACAGTATAATTGAACACTTCTTATCTGCTTATCTGTCCAAAGAGGTTCAAAGTAAAGATTCATGGATCGTGTGTGCGTGCGTGTGCTTGTGCGTGCGTGCGTGTGTGTATGTGTGTGTGTGTGTGTGTGTGTGTGTGTATGTATGTGCGTGTGTGTGCGCGTGTGCGTGCATGTACCGTCTGGTGATTCTTATCACACTGTTTGACTCAGAGCTGCTTTTAAGGCAATGAATTCACATCTCTCGTCCTCTTTCTGTCTCCCCATCTCTCCCCTTTCTGGCCGTCTCTCTTGATCTCTCTGCCTCTCTCTTTGTGTGTTAATGTCTCTCTCTCCCTCCACTTCTCTCTCTCTCTGTAACACACTCTCTCTCTCTCTCTCTGTTTCTAACCCTCTTAATTCAAACATTTATTGTCATTATTCATTGCCATAGCAGAAAGACAGCGGCAACCAGAAAATGTAACTAATAAATGTCCTTAGCAAAATGTGAATTTTGTAAGATATTGAAAGTTCTTGCATTATTAATTTTAAAGGTTAAAGCTATTCAGCTCCTCAGTGAATTAAATTTAGCATTTGTTTACTTTTTAAAATCAAAGTATCAAGTCGAATTCATGCTCTGGACTAAATATCTCTGTTTCTCTTTCTCTGCCTTAATCGATTTTATTAAAATCAAATTTCTTCTCTATTTAATTCTCTCAGCCTCTCTCCTTCCTTCTCTCTCTCTCTCTCTCTTTCTCTCTCTCTCTCTCTCTCTCTCTCTCTCTCTTTCTCTCTCTCTCTCTCTCTTTATCTTTCTCTATCTCTCACACGCACCTACATTATCTATGTAGTATCTTAGAGATTACTCCTGTGTAAAGTTTGCATCCAGAAGCATGTAGAGTTGCAGGTTTGGCAAGTTAAAAGGTTATAGATCGTTACCTCAGCCAACAAAGTAGGGAGGAAGTTATGTTTTCACCCATCTGTCTGTTTGTTTTTTGTTTTTAAATCGTTGCTGAGGTTTTAGTTTGTTTTTTTTAGACGGTGATGCATAACTAGAGCGTAATGGTGCGAGTAAAAATATGAAATACAGACAACAGATGGTGATTGACAGCCGGGGAGATTGCCGAAAGGCAGATAGAGGGGAATAGTCAGTTGTATCTCTGGTTAATTTCCCCATTGATGCCCATGTATATTTGACGTTTTACAATACATTATCAATGGCTTTTGGTTTGGCCTCGGGGCCCCGAAACATTTCCTAACATGTGGAAGACACTGTCAGCTGTCAATTGCAGTTTAAAATGAAAATGGAAAAATGGGAAATGTAGTCTCTGCTGCACACCGAGGATATGCCAGTTTTCCAGTTGTCATTCATCAGCGGCCTAGATCAGAGAGAGATTAGAGAAAGGAATGAAAAAGACACAAAGAAGAGAAAGAGGGAGGGGTTGGGTATAAAATAAAAGAGATGAAAGGATTAAGGGTGCAGTAACAGTTAGATGGGTTTAAGCACCAAACTGTGTGTGTGTGTTTGTGTGCGTGTGTGTGTTTAAGGGTGTACCAGCAGTTAGATGGGTGTGAGAACTAAAGCTTACATACCTGTGCGTTTGTTACTGATCCACACCTGAATGCGTTGCAAATCTTTGACCTACTTAAGGTGTCCTGACGCACTTAAAAGAGCCTGATAACTTCTGACAGAATTGGCAACCGAGGCTGAATCCATCCTCGTCTTTTTCAAACCTGAACCAAACCATTATTATTTTTAGACCTGGTGGGCAGATTGCTATCTCATAAAGGTCCTCACTCCCCAGAAAAACACCTTCCTGGCCAAGATCAAGATATACACCAATTTTTGGGGAAATCAAGGGCAAAAATACCCTGGTCTACTGAGTGAAGCAGTCAGTCATTTTTTTTTCCAGCGTCTCATTTTTGGACTGTACGGAAGAGGATTAGACTTGAGTACTGAGAATTAAATCAGAATTCTGAGTTTAAAATTAGAATTCTGAGATTAAAGTCAGAATTCTGAGATTGAAGTCAGAATTCTGAGATTAAAGTAATTCTTTATTCTCAGAATTCTGAGATTAATCTCAGAATTTAAACATGTACATTTTTCATATGTGGCCCTAATGGCCCATTGTATGTAGCAATGCTTTACAGTCAGAATCGTAATTACACTATCCGCCAAGTACAATAAATGCATGGGAATTTGGTGGCAACTAGCATTGTAACACAGGTCATACTGGCATAAGGTACAGGGACAACAGGACCTCACATGGAGTGCAACAAGACTAGATTAGAAAGTAGACTATAGCCTACATATCATACAGGTCCCTATCAGCTCCAGAAGCACTTGTCTGTCGTTGAGCCTGTGCCCTGACCTCCCCCACAAAAGGAGAATTTCCCTATGCGGATCAATTAAGTGTCACATTAATATTATAATTATTCATGTGGTAATGGAGGGATAAATAACACATACGCCACTCCGTTCTTCTTTGTGGTTCAGGCAATCAAACCCCAGAGATCTAAAGTCCGTAAAGTAAAAGAAGATTCCCCCACCGATGCCACCTCTGCATCGTCTATTATGATTCGGTCGATATTTCAGTCAAAGGACCTTTGTCGAGACAACACTCCCTGAATAATTGCCACCTTCATCCCGCGTACAAAGCCCCTGCTCCTTTCTCCTCCATCAAATCATCCAAAGCACTCTAAAAAGAGATAATCACAGGTGATCGATTTCAGTTTATCATGTTGAGAATGCTGAATCGGATCAAATTAGATCAATGCAGGTTACGGTCACCTCCCTAGCGTGTCTAAGCAGCAAGACAGAATTTAAAATCAGTTTGGCGTACAGGCTACAGTAAAGTTAGGTTAACTTGGTATCTTTGATGTGCAGCTTATGGTAACAGCTGAAATCTGAGAATACCTGAACACAATACTCACATTTTCTTTAGGATATGTCTCCAAACCAATCCTATTTCTAAACCACCAAAAATGAAGCCTTTTCTTGCTCAAGCCAACGTCTCATCTTGTTTTTCATTGTGAGGAAAAGTGTAAATCAACAATTAAAGACAAATTCAGCGAAAGATTTATTTAAAGCCTCTAGATTCTAATGTCATGAGCAAGTATGTAAGCTTATTTGTGGTGCTGCACATTTTTCTTTCAAAGTACAGCTGCCTACTTGGCTGAGAAAGCCGTATTTTAGAACAGAGGCCTAGCCCACGCGTCCAGAACTCTTGCTGGAGAGGTTGTTGGAATATTAACAGCTACTACTTAAAAGGTTAAAGACATATTTCCCATACCTTCATCTGAAGTCACCCACTAATATTGGCAGCCCTGGGTATCTCACTGGCCTTAAAAGCCAAAGAGCAGTGACTGCCTGAGCAGTGAAACTGAGAAGAACGACTTACGAACGACTGACACAAGTATTGTTGGTACAGCAGTGGACTGATTATTTTTTAGCACCTATGGGTGATTTTTATTTTTTTGTTTATATGAAATCAAATCTTTTGTTATTGCTCTTTAGTTATTGCTCTTAGTCTTCCTAGGGCAACGTAGTGAAGTCAGATATATTTGGCTCTCTGGCAGAAACTAAAGATGTTGTGATTTTGCAAGTGGAATTCCAACTAAAACAGGATCTGTATAGGTTGCACCATACAGTCTTATCCATAGTATTTGGCAACATGAACAACAAAACAAAACATGGGTGTAACTTCATCAGTACATCATGTAGTTACTTAGGGCTATGTTGTTGGTTGTGGATTCCTAGTAGTGTGTAAATCAGGACTATATTAGCCATTTACATTCTAACTAGCCTTGTTTGAACTGATCTGTAATGTTCCTCTGTGGAGCGGCTCTGATGACTTGCTCTGTTAAAGTCAATTTGCAATAGCCACATTTTCAATGCTGTTCGTTACATATTCGTGAATGACCCTTTGTCCTGTATTGTCAGAGTCAGACAAACACGCAGGCGTTACTTCTTTGTTCTGTAACTGTGTGTCTGTGTATGGTGTGTGTGAGTGTGAGAGTAGGAGGATGACTTTATGTGAGATATGAACATTGTATTGTCTCTATTGAACTTTGCATATTTCTATGTATGTGTGTGTGTGTGTGTGTGTACAGCCTGTGTGTACACTTGGAAAATTTAGTTTATTGTTTAAAACCATGATCATTCTAAACAACAGTCCTTAACTGACTCCAAAGTATGCTTTGTGTGTGTGTGTGTGTGTGTGTGTTTAGAAAGCTTTTATCTCCAACTCCGATGTCGCAACGACCTGCAACTTCCCCTAGCACAGGAAAGCTCACTGTCTGTCTGTGTGTGTGTGTGTGTGTGTGTGTGTGTGTGTGTGTGTGTGTGTGGGAGAGTGAAGATGAAAAAGAGTGAGAAAAGCGATGTGTGGCTGTAAAGCAGGAGATGGATGCAAGCTCACACAACCCATGGAGGTTTTTTTTTTCCCAGGCAAGCCCTCTCCATCACCGCACCACCGGGGCGACAAAGTAACCGCTTTAATTAGGCAAAGAACTTTTATCGCTTTATGTAAGAAGAAGAATAGAAGAGTTTCCTTTGAGTTTCCTGAGATATCCACCGTGTGAAAAATGTGACACCTACTCTTACAAAAAGAGTGATAGCCCCAAGTTAAAACAAAAAACAGCACTTTTTAGAGGATTGTAAGTAACTCGAAACCTTGCTTGACAATTTAACACCACTCTTACAGACCGTCCCTTCTATATTTTATAGACATTGAATACTGAACTTCAGGTATGGCTTTTTACCAAAACACTATAAAATGGGATACATAGTGTTTTGCAAGAAAAATCTATGTCTGCCTGTATATGCCTGATTGTCATTTCATTGCCAGGATTATCATTTTAGCCAGAATTGTGCAGCTCTACTAATAGTGGATGACAGTATGTTTCCATTTTAATTTGGTTCTTTAATTTAGTTTCTTACTGTGATTATAACTGTTTGCTAATTTCTATCCCAGATAAAAGCATTATTGTCCAGTCTCTCTACCTGAAAAGGCTCCTGATCGTCTTAATGCAGAATGGGATTCTGTAGTAATTCTCTAAGAGCTACTTTTCTGCCTCTCTACTCCCTCTGGGCAGGGCAAAAATCTCATAACCATTCGCTCTCTGTCTCTCTGTGTGTGTGTGTGTGTGTATGTGTGTGTGTGTGTGAGTGTGTGTGAGTGTGTGTATCTGTCAGTTGTTATGCGGGATAGAGGAAATGAAAGCTCAGACCGAGCCCCAAGGCTTTCTAAACTGTCTCAATGTCCTTCGCGTGCATGTGTGTGTATGTATCTCTGTGTGTGTGTGTGTGTGAGAGAGTGTGTGTGTCTGGGGCTGAACACATCTGCTCCCATAAATGAGTGTGTGAGAAAACGCGAGTTAGTGCTGAAAATGAAGAATAAACACTCTCGCTCACGTTCTCTCTCTGCCTCTCTCTGTCTCTCTCTTTCTGTCATTCTCAAGTACCCACACGCACACGCACACACTCACCCTCATGCGCATGCGCGCACGCTCACACACACGCGCATTTACACACAGATAGTGTGGGGAAGTGATTGAATCTCAGTTTTCATTGTGAAACATTGGGCAGTGCTGCAGCCTCTTTCCCGTTTCTATTGTTTGTGTGTTGGGCATTATGTGTGTGTGTGTGTGTGTGTGTGTCCGTGTGTGTGTGTGTGTCCGTGTGTGTGGTTGAGTGTTTTTTTAACCCCACTTTGCTAGAACTGACAATAGTTGACATTGTGGATCTTGCCGGCAGTAGTTTCTAAAAGGAGCCAATGAGAGAGCAGCTTTCAATTTCAATGTTCACAATGTTCACTTAGTACTATTAAACTGTGTCAGGTAGCATTTATTACTTATCGTAATTTATTACATCAGTAATTATTATTATTAGTATTTATTGGTGATTTAATAATTTTTCAAAGCTGTTTAGTGTCTTTTTATTTAGTAAAAAATATTTCGCTTCAATGTTTTTCAGTGCACCAACTCAAAAACACATCAATTTATGGTTTACTCAATTTGTTCTCATTCAAAACTCAACACAGCAGAGTGCAAAGTGCTGTGTGTGTGTGTGTGTGTGTGTATGTGTGTGATTTCCTGGTTGTCCCCAGCAACCCCGAGCTCTGATCACAGGAAGTCGAGAGGAAGTTGTCGGGTCTCCGCTACACACACACACACACACACACACACACATGCATCACCTCTACCGCCTCCCACGCTTTCACACTAGTAGGAGAAGAAGAGGGGGGCGGAGGGTGGAGGGGGGTGGGGTGGTGAATAAAAGAGTGAAGAGGGGAGGGAAAGTTTTCAGCTGTGATAGTCTTTTTTTTTTTCAGGTCACCCGCTCTTTCTCTATCAACCGTGAAAAGTCCATCCATTTTCTCCACCTCCCTCTCTCTTTCTCTCATCTTTTCTTCTCCCCTTCCTCCTTCTCGGCTGGGCATCTGCCACTGCTCAGCAGACTAAACAGAGCAGAGAGAGCAAGAGAGAGAGGGGGAGAGAGAGAGAGAGAGAGAGAGAGAGAGAGGAGAAAGACGGTGACAGATAGGGAGACAAAAAGAAGCACATTTGACTGTTAATCTTTAATGAAATCTCAAAACAAACGAGATAACTTATATCACCTTAAAGGACAATTGCAGCTTGATTAGAGTTTGTGCTCATTTCCTTCATTCCCTTACTGTTTTACATCACTGCTTTTATCACGTTATGAGATATTTGTTATTTTTCTTTCATCTTAGCTGTTTTTCAAAGTAAATATTTTGTTTAAATATTACTAGGTACATGGCAATTTTAAGCCGTTTAATTCTATGCACTATAGCTTGCTGAAGCATCTTACTTTGGTTTGTCTGTTGGCTTGAATGGGTTGTGATTGAGAATGCAGAGAATGTTAACTATTGGTTGAAAGTTATATTTTGCAGAGGAAAACGTGAAAATCAGTGAAGCAGAAAGTGAAGTAAGACGCCCCCTGCTGTCTCATCTCGGCTCTCGCAGTGTTCCCGCATGCACGCATTAATATGAAACGGTGGCTGGAACTTCTGGAAATGTACAAGTATAAAGTCTGATGATATTAGCCTTCTGATGCAACTTTGCAAAACAAAAGAAGAAGAATTGGTGGCTTCTCATTCACAGTGATGGATTACCTTTACTGACCGAATTAGAAGTCTCCAGAGTGTTCTTTTCTGTGCCGTTTGGAACTGAATGGGAGTGAATGAGCCTGCGAGGTAACTAATTTAATAATATTTGTAATTGTGGCACATGCATGTAAAAACTGTCGCAGTTAACTTTAA
>NW_027283197.1:162500-165000 GCF_046629955.1 Centroberyx affinis | reverse complement strand
CACTCACACGTGCACAGACACACACATACATACAAACACAGGCAGACACACAGCGACAGGTTTTTTTTTTTACATTTCTTCGGTGCGATGCTTAATGAATAGATGCCTTTCTGTCACTCACATAGAGTGATTGGAAGTGTTGTGCTTTAGACGCCTACACCTTTACACACACACACACACACACACAGGTTCACGTAAGGATAGGATAAAAATAAGGGGAGGAGAGAGATAGAGAGATTGAGAGAGAGACAGCGAGAGATAGGAGGAGGGAGAGAAATGGAGAGGGTGGGTGGGAGCGAGAGATTAATTGAGAGAGAGTCAGATGGAAGATGGACAGATAGAGGAACAGAGAGAGAGGAAGGTAGTGTGTGTGTGAGTGAGAGAGAGAGAGAGAGAGAGAGAAAGAGAGAGATCAATATAGAGAGTAGGAAGCAGAGGGAGACAGCTAGGTAGTGAGGAAGAGGAAGAAACAGAGGGAGCGAGTCTCATAAAGAGAGAGAGGTATTGAAATGTGAACCTCTGATTAAGTTTGACATTTAAGATGACATATTTTGCATGCTGTTAGCCCCTTACAAATGAGTCCTACACTCTGGGAGAGTGTGTCTATGTGTGTGTGTTTGGTTTGCCTGATCCGTGGCAGGAATGAATTGGGCTCTCTCGCTACACAACAGATGATGTGTGTGTGTGAGAGTGAGAGAGAGAGAGAAAGAGAGAGACGGGGAGAGAGAGAGTTCTGGCATTGATTAGGGGCCTAGCAGGCAACTGAAAGCTTTTAGTCTTAAAATGGCAGGTGGACTCTCTCTCACTGTTTTTATGTTGTCCTCTCTCTCTCTCTCTCCCTCCTTCTGTTTCTCCCTCTGCCCCTCCCCTCTCCCCCCTCTCCCCATCTTGAATTAGAGCCCTGCCTCTGCAAAATCAATTCCAAGACCAAGCTGTTACTCGTCCCCAAAACAGAAATCCTCCCCACAGCCGTCTCGCCCCCCCACCCTCCACCCTCCACCCTCCACCCTCCGTCCCTGGACGAGGCCAGAAACACCCGCGCTCCCGACCAGCGCTTGAACTAAGCACCACATAGCAGTGATTACTTGCGGCCGATTCCTATTATTATCCCACCACTCTAAATAGGCTCGGTTTTATGGACTAATGTATTTTGTCTGTGTGGGTACTAAAACGGTCATGTGCGCGCACTCATTAATTTTCTTCCTCAGCTGCTTTCGTTCATTGACATGTAACCTACGTCTTCAAGCTATTTCAGCGTGACCGAATGCTCGCCATTTAGTGCATCAGTGGCCTAGCTAGGAGTCATAATCCGTGACATTTTCATATAATAAATGTCTGTTCACCGGCTGATATAACACAATAGTGATTCAACCTATACCCACTTCATGAAAGCTTTAACATTTGCCGTTCTACACGGCCGGTGTCTGGTAGGTGTTTCCAGGGAAAAATCCTCCGAAGCACGGGAAGTGATGCGTTTCACATTTCTGGCAGCAGCTAGAGCGTTTTATTTTATGTATTTATTTATTCATATATTTATTTATTTATATTTTTATCAAGATAAGAATTAGAATATAGAAAAAAAAGTTGCTATTTAGTGTCACCAGCATGGCTGAACAGACAAAGTAAAGATCCGAACAGAAAGTTCATCAACAGTAAATCCAAGGAAAAAGTCACAAAAAATCACAGTACTGGTCACACTGATTGATTGCCAAGTGCAGAGCAAATACCCCACAGCAATAAGCGCTTATCACCAAAGATGTTGCCAATATAAAAAAAACAAGTTACTTTAAATGATATAATTATGTTATCATAACACATTACTTACACATTATACTTCATGCATTATTCCTCTTGATTCTGATGGAAATCTTGTCACATGTCCGAATTTTTGTAAATAATTCTCCAAAAGCTTCAGCATGTGTGCTGTTAGATGCTGAGACGCACAAAAAATAGTATGCAGTTGTTCTAATGTTGCCGACCTCTTCACCAAGGGTAAGGGAAGGAGGGATGTTGAAATCTGTTATGCAGTCGATTTACTCTGACATGAATTCAGTTAAGTAATTGTCTGCTTGCAGTGAGTACACTTAATTTATTCAGTGTGCCATTTGGCCAGAACAGCTTGCCCCACATGTGCTCCACTAGCCATTATGTTGCAGGTTGTTCATGGGGCATCCGGCCAGATACCAGGACTCCATCTTGAGTCTTGGACAGATTAGACCCAAACAGGGCAGAAGAGGCTAGAATCTGTTAGAAAGCAGTGCAGTAAAATAATTCTGAAGTCATCAGTTGTAGTTGTAACTTTGAAGAACGCGCTGCTATCTGAAATAAATGCCCCGCTCCAGAAATAACCAGGTTGCGGCTAATAAACGCTGTGTGCTATCCATTGTTTAAATTTACACTTGCTTGGGACAAGAGTGGAAGTTTTGGAGTTCTCTATAACTAGATATTACACTCCAACAGTTTTTTGGGGGAGCTGATTAGTATGTGAAGCTTATCTACT
>NW_027283197.1:135000-157500 GCF_046629955.1 Centroberyx affinis | reverse complement strand
GTGCAACGTGTGTGGTTACGGCTACTACGGCAACGACCCCGCCGACCTGGTGAAGCACTTCAGGAAGTACCACCTGGGTTTGCACAACCGCACACGGCAGGACGCTGCCCTCGACACACACATCCTGGCCCTCCACAACATGGCTCCCCAGCACACACTCCTAGGTAACTCAAAATCATTTCATCTCATTTGGAAATTCAGTGTGGCGCCCCCTGTTGAAACACTGAAGCCCCACTACTAACTTTGTTTACTACCATTTGATTATTTGAACAAAAACTATTCTCGATACATTTCGATTTTAATTTGATGCTGTTCAAATTTTGTTATTTGTTATTTTTACACCGCTGGACAACATTACAGTAATTGTAATCCTTCTTGATTAACGACTGAGTCAGCTGAAATTGAGTTATGTATAAATAATTGTGAATGCAAAGTAGCATGGAACCCAACACAAGTTCATGAAATGAACACCACTCATGAGGCCTACATGCTGCACTGGATCACACACCCAAACTGAAGTGTGTTACCAGAGGGGCTTAGCAGAATTGAAATGAGTCAAAACAAAAACAGGAAAAAAAGTGTTTTATCATAACCTCATAATGCATTAACATACAAATTCACTTAGTGGTTAAATCCCACTGCATTGTTAGTAACAGTGCAACAGCTTAGTCAGTTCCACTCAAAAGAAAATGTGTGGTGAGATCTAGATAATGTTATGCAATTAAAGGAAAAACTCTGCTTATCATAACAAGTCCAGATGCATTAGCATACAAACTCAGTTCGTTATGAAGCCCTGCTTCATTATGTTGTAATGGCACAATTTTTTGGAGATGTTAGCTATTGACTTCATTTTTCTCTTTACACACACAGTTGTATGTTTTGCAGTTTGTTCAAGGGTGCGTTGGTCACTTGTAATAACAGCTTGCTGGTTTTGCTCTTTCTAAAACTGTGCAGTGTGATTAACATTACTGATGTTTGTAGTATTCGCATAAAGTACTTTTTGCATTGCATGACCCACCTTGTATATCATTTGTCGCTTCTCAAGTTCCTTGTCACCAGGAATCATGTAAAGTTGAATTGGCCAAATTGCACCTTTCAAGTGTACATGCTGCTACTAGCAATACTCCTATTCACTATTTGCTGTCTTAAATTGACCATTCCTTTCTGTTCTCCCCCTACCAGGTTGATCCCTCCTTTTTTTCTTCCCAGCAGTTTGACCTGTCCTTGTTTTTCTGCTTCTAGCAGTCTGACCCCTCTTTGTGTTTGTGCTCCTAGACATACAGGCAGGACAGGGGCAGAGGAACCAAGCCAAAGAGTTGGGGAAGACAAGGCCAGATATACACAGTCAACAGCATAGGACGGTTATGATGAACGGCACGTATGATGTACAGGTAAGAAGTCGAGCTGCATACTTCATGTCAAACATCTTGGGGTGAGTAAGTAGTGATATCTTAAGTAATGACTAAGGGCACTCAACCTCCACAGTGCTTGACCATAAACGTCTATTACGCCACTGTATTGAATTGGACTGGCAAATTGATAGAAAGAGTAATACCAGTTGTCTGTGAATCTAAAGTGGCTCCCCACACTCAGGATCCAACCAGCAGGTCAAGACAAAATACATACTTTAAATGTACACTGCCATAAAACACATTACCAAATACAAGAAATAACAGCGCAACATAGCACTCAAGAAAGTTCCTCCTTTAATAAGTTTAACTTGTATACATGTGGGTTTATAAAATGGCTTACCTTTTCAGTTCTCTCTGCAATGCCTCCAAGGTTTTACTCCAAACATTGTTAAATTGATACCCATTATTCTTTCTTTTGCAATATGCTGAGTCTCAGAAGTCATAAATCTTGAACTATAACTACTTCCATGTACTTTCAGCTAGAGACTCTGTTCAAACTTTAAAATGCTCAGGTCTTTTAGGAGATCTACGGATGTGTTCAACTTTTTGACTTTCTTTATACTTAAATTTAGCGCTGGGCAATATATCGATATTATATCGATATTGTGATATGAGACTACATATTGTCTTAGATTTTGGATATCGTAATATCGTGATATGGCATAAGTGTTGTCTTTTCCTGGTTTTAAAGGCTGCATTACAGTAAAGTGATGTAATTTTCTGAACTTACCAGACTGTTCTAGCTGGTTTTTTTTAACCTCTGCTACCTTTAAAGGTAGCAGAGGTTAAAAAATTGGGTGAGAATTGGGTGGTAATTGGGTAATTGGGTGGTTTTTCAATTTTTCTACATAATTTTTCAATACGGTAGGTGACAAAGGGCACCCTTGTCTTCTTCCTCTAGTTATGCAGAATGGGCTGGAAATATAATTATTTGTAACAATTTGAGCTGTAGGTGATTTACACATAATTTTTTATAGTATCTGTTTTATTAAAGATTAAATGCCTCAAGAGTTTTAAAGAGAACATTTCTTTCCAATATATCAAAAGCTTTCTCTGCATCGTATGCCATTAGAGCTAACTTAATGTTATTCTTTGGCGTGTTAAGCTATATTTGAACAGATTGTAGTGCTGGTTTGTAAATTTCTATTTTTATGAATACAGTTTGATTACAGTGAATAATACTAGGGTTAAGTTGTTCCATTCAATTACTATATAATTTGTTTTGAAATGAATTTACATTCACAATTAATTAAATATATTGGTCTGTAATCTCCTGGATCATTCCCTGATTTTCTTTTTTTTTATGACAGAAATAACTGCACTATACATTGATTTAGTAAGAGAATTGCTCAAAACTATATGGTTTATCATTGACATAAAAATAGACTCAAATCTCATTCCAATTGGTTTGGTAAAACTGAGAGAAATCCATCATTGAGAGGAGTTTTACTTTTTGAGCAGCATGCCAGCACGTCTCTAATTTCTTTGGTAGCAAATTATTTATTCAACAATTCTCTTTGTTCTCCTGAAAGTTGCTTTAACTTGACAGATTTTGAATATGGTGTTGAGTAAAAATTCTCTTGTGGAAGTTCTGTTGTGTCAGACGTTTAACCTTTTCACAAGTGATGTCTTAGCCCTTAGGCACTGGTTGTAAAGAAAACTCTTAATTCCAACTTCTGTCTGAACCATACTTGTCATTCATTTCAAAGTAAAACAAAAATAACACTAATCACTGCACAGTATTTTTCCTTTTAACTTGAAACCTAAATATCATCATCTGCATATTTTAGGACTTTGTTAAAATAAGAGATCCACCACAATATGACTTCTACTGGATGATAGGAAAATTACCTTTCCATAGCAAAATTATAACTTTACATGAATAAAACAACTTATGCAA
The DNA here is from genome assembly GCF_046629955.1 of Centroberyx affinis. Taxonomy (NCBI): domain Eukaryota; kingdom Metazoa; phylum Chordata; class Actinopteri; order Beryciformes; family Berycidae; genus Centroberyx; species Centroberyx affinis. Next base: position 154,188 of record NW_027283197.1, on the reverse strand, counting down.
TTGGTTTTAAATGGGCAACAATAAGCAACCTGATGTGACATTTTAGAGGATCTTGTCATCTGTATTTTAGAGAAGTTTTGACTAATCGATATCAAACAGCAACTTTGCTCCTAAAGGGATGATAGCATAGTGTAACAATGTAATCAAAACTTGTTGTCTTAAGCTTGTAAATCTAACCCCATAACTGAAATGAATAATTTATTGGGTTGAACAAGCTGTGTGTGTGTGTGTGTGTGTGTGTGTGTGTGTTTGTGATTTGCACAGTGAAGTGTTGGGTGTTTGTACGTTATAAAATTTTATAGACAGACAGATGGATAGAAACAGACAGACAGACAAATAGGGCACCTGGCAGACAGACAGCACAGCACACACACACACACACACACACACACACACACACACACACACACACACACACACACACACACACACGCACACACACATACACATTCTGCTTTACAAATCACTTGCAGGCAGCACATGTGTTTACAAATGTTCACACACACACACACACACACACATACACACACACACAGACACACTGACACTCAACTATGTTTTAAATTATTTAGAATTAATATATTTGTATATATACCTGTGGGAATCCCATATAGCCTATGTTTATTCCCTTATGTAGGCTTATTTAGACTTTCTCTGGTGGTCCTTTTGTGTTTATTAAATATTGGTTATGGCTTTGAACTTTATAATGAATGTTCAGAGGGTTAGTCTTTTTTAAACACATATGATTTTTATACCAGGAATATACTGTATTTGAATATTCATGTTTTTGAAATATCAATATCTTCAATAATGCAGGCTGTAGTATGGACATTTTTCAAATTAATTTTGTAATACTCTTTTTATTCTAATTATTCTAATTATTAAGTAGTGATAATGGGAAGTGTCTGGCAGACACACCTCAATCAAGTCCTGAAATACTGTAAATTAAGGAGATTGGTCATTAGTGGAAAATTCATTAAAAGGCAGTGAAATGCCATGGAGTTGCCCTTGCATAGCAGGCAAATGAATTTCCACAATCAACTATTGTAGTTACTGAAAGTGTTTTCGAACCTCATCAAATTTAATGAACACTTAAAACACAAAAACAGACCTAAACTGTTAATATTTCAAGTTTTATTACAACTGCAATATGATATTTCGTCCACATATTGCAGCCTAATTATCAACCCATATATTTCACAGTAATGTATCGTTTAGAGAGTGGTTAGACAGACTGTCACATTGCGTAAAGGTCACATGTTTAATCTCGCCAACAGCCAGTATGTCCATGAACAACCATATGCCTAGCTGTAATTGAGCAAGGCATTGAACTCTAACCTGCCCACTCACTGAGAGTCTCTAAATTAGCTCTAATAAGATGAAGCTAGCTAAATGCCTAAAAATAATTTTAATGGCTTGCTTGGCGCTTAAAAATTAATTTCATAGTCATGCACATATGTTTTACTTAAGATATGGGCTTTTAAAATTATAAATAATTTTTTTTCCATGGTGGGGCTACCCCCTTTTTGTTAACATTTGGGTCATGGATTACGGCTTTATGTGTGTACATGAACAGTGGAGTTTTGTCTGGAAGATTTAAACAAGATGATCTAATAAACGTCTGTGTGTGTGTGTGTGTGTGTGTGTGTGTGTGTGTGTGTGTAGGGTAGTCAAGGAGTTTCATTTCATTTAAACCAGCAGTCTGTAATGGGCGTAAGTCACGTAATGGACACAGAAACACACACACATACACACAGTAGACACATACACAGACACTCACACACACACACACACACGCACACAGAGTCAGAAATAGAAAATCCAGTGGGCTTAAGTCGTCATTATGAAGAAAAAGTGAAAGTATAAAAAACGAATGAAAGGGGTCTCTATTCTCTCGCTCCCTCACTCGCTTTTTCTCTCTCCCGCCCACGTTTGGAAAATTCCATGTTGTCATTTGCTAGGACGAGACGCCTTGTCAACCAATGGGATTGCAGGAAAAAAAAAGTCTGGGAGGAGAGGGAGAAAGAAAGGAGGAGAGAGATAGAGGGAGATGGAGGAGGGAGGGAAGAGAGGGAGTGAAAGAGACAGACAGAGAGAGAGACTTTGAAACCAGTAGTTATAATCGGTTGTTAGCCAGTGTAATGAAACAGCTGTCAGACACATTTAACTGTGCTTCTCCTTTCTTTTTCTCTCCGTTCTACACTTCTTTCTCCTTATTATTCTCACGTCTGTCCCTCCATTCCTTCCCAGCTCTCTCTCTCTCTCTATCCCTCACTCTTTCTTTCTCTCTGCCTTTCTCTTTCTTCATATCTCAGTCTCTCTTGCTCTATTCCTCCTTTTCCCTTTCTCCCTTTTCAATTTGTTTTCCATCCCTCTTTCCCCTCTCTCTCTTCATCGCTTTCCTCCCATCTACTCCTCATGTCTTGCCTTCCTCTCTCTCTGTCTCTCTCTCTCTCTCTCTCTCTCTCTCTCTCTCTCTCTCCTTCTCTTGTCTTTCTGTCCACTCTGCCTGGTAAAATGACTTGATGCTTGGCTCTTGTCTAATTGCCTGGGCTGGGTCTGTGGTACATGGTGATTGGATGATTGCTGTTGTGAGCTCACACACAGTAATAGCTCTCATTTAGCCTTCTGAATTTATTCACTTCAATGAAACTGAAATTCACCATCCCTCTTACTTTACCTTCGTAATGACTGTGTTGTGCTGGATATTGTTTTTTTTTACTTCTTTTTGCTCTTTTGCTTTTTTGTAGCCTGTTTCTTCTCACTCTGTCTCGTCTCTGCCCTCTTTGCTTCCTGTGCTCATAAAATAGCTGTTATGAATATGCATTCCTCTCCATTCTTGTGTCCTCCCAAGACGCCTGCGACATAGTATCAAATGGCCAAATTATGATTGCAAAACAAAAGGATGAAGAACGAAGTTTGTTGGTTCGAGCTGAAGGACGTATACAATGATGAAATGAACGAATAGAATAAATACCCCAAGATTTGTTATGAGAACGATGCTTCCATGTGGCGTTCAAAACATGACAGAGAAATTTCCATTGATGCGACAAATTGATAATTATTACTGTATTAAAAATGTATGCTTACCCACACTTTCAGTGTGAAAATCAAGTAAAACATTGTCCCAATGTGAAAAGTTGAGGAAACTGTACATCATCACTTCACCTCAGCTAACTTCAGCCATTAAGCTGTTAGCTTTTGTAATGAAGCAAGTGAACACAAACAAGCCTGCTGACATTATCTTTGATCTATGGAGGCAGTCAACCTTGCCATCTTGATACAGGTAACATCTAGCCAACTGCTTAATGCACACAACTTGCGTTTTCACCAAGCCAAATCTCCATTAACAGACAGTCAACAATATACCCTAAACAAGATCCAGTCTGTACAGTAGTAATGTTAGAGTCACTGTAAGACTTGCCTGGGTGACTATATATGCTACTCACCAATATAGCCAGCAGCACACTATAATCACAAACAGTCTTGGGGCTAATCTAATAAAAAACAGACGGGCGTCAGGTTGCACGCCCAATAATGTAAAAAGTTGGCCTCATACAGTGGATAGTACAGTAGGGCCAGGACAACCCTTTAATCTTATAAAGTTATATGATAGCTGTTGGGTTATAAGTTGTTCTTAAGTGCTAAGAGCAGCAGTAGCATACCGTGACAAGCTCCTTACCTGTCCTCCAAAGGCATTAAATGATTCCATCATTTTCCTGGTTAGGCTATTGCACTCATTGTTTGTGTGTGTGTGTGTGTGTGTGTGTGTGTGTGTGTGTGTGTGTGTGCGTGTGTGTACAGCAACACAGCTGCACACACTGCTTCTTTTCAGGATTTAAGAATGACAACCTTATTTCACATTTATTCAGTTCTTACCTTTGACTTCCAAAGCTATGAGTGGCTTTGTGTTTATTTTCCCAAGGATAGACATATTGAAAACAACAGTCCATTGTGTTGTATCACAGTTATGAGCCAAGCTAATGTCAGCTAACTTGTCAGTTAGTGCTCTTGCACCCCCGCAGTATTAGGCAGTGTTGGTAGCACCAGGGTTGGACCAGGAAGATTACCAGGTGACGTCCCTAACCAAGCTGCCAACTGAGTTTTGATCATATATATGGCTGTATAATGAAACATACATTTACCATGATGTAACCTATTCTTTCTGTCTTTCTGTTTGTTCTGACCGGCAACAGGTGACGCTGGGCGGCACGCTAATCGGGATTGGCCGGAAGACCCCTGATTGCCAGGGAAACACTAAGTACTTCCGCTGCAAATTTTGCAACTTCACGTACATGGGCAGCAGTTCCTTAGAACTTGAACAACACTTCCTGTCCTCCCATCCAAATAAGGTCAAAACTCCGCCCACCACACCCCTGCTGGCCAGTAATAACCTGGCAAGCCACGACAACCAGGCGAAGGGGAGGAGTCAAGTCTTAGATGGGGCGGAGCGAGTGGCAGTGAGAGCGGAAGACGATTCGTTGGTCGGGTACTCTATCCCGGTCAGGGATTCATCAAGCTGGTCGGGGGAGGCGGGTAGAGGCGTCGTCCTGACATATTATTGGTGTAAATTCTGTAGCTGGAGTTGTGAGTGGATCGGAGGGTCAGGGAAGCTTTTAGAGCACTACGAACAAAGACACAGAGCGAACACAGGAGGTGCTATGAGCCCCAACAACTCTAACCCCGGGGGGATGGAAAGAGAGAGGGAAAGAGGAGGGAGAAGAGAGGGAGGTGAGAGAGACCACATCGCATCCAAAAGCCGCAAAGATCCATCGTCCAACCCATCCGGCACGAACCAAGGTAATGAAATGGAATAAAGTAAATGCAGTGTTCTGTATTTACAAAATAGCCATTAAATACTATTACCAAGACAAGGTTAATAATGAAGTGCAACAAAATTAAATAGTAGAAGACTTGGTATCAGTTGCTATGTGCCCCACAGTTCCTTGTGCTTTATTACTGTGATGCTACTTGACCCTCCTTGTTTCCTGTTCCTAGTATTATAATGCTGCTTTACACCTGTTTGTTTCCTGTTCCTACCAATATGAATCTGTCTGACCCCTCCTTGCTTGCTGTTCCTAGTAATATGACCCCTCCTTGTTTGTTGTTCCTAGTATCATGATGCTGCTTGACCCTCCTTGTGTTCCGCCTCTAGCATCATGACACAATTGACCCCTTTTAGGCTGTCTGACATCTCCTTGTTTCTCTGCTCCAAAGCGACCCAGACCGTTTGATTTCACTGACCTTTCCTCTCTTTTCTGCTCCTAGGAGACCCAAACAGCAGTGATTCAGAAGCGGTCGTGACCAGTTATAACTGTCAGTTGTGTGATTTCCGGTACTCAATGGCCCACAGTGCAGATGTGATCGTAGTAGCACCGTTACTACTGCACTACCAACACAACCACTCCATACACCGGTGCTGCATTCAGCACTGCATCTATTGTCCACAGGGGCTCTGTCAGCCACACAAACACCTGGGAGAGGTTAGATGAATGAAATATTGAAATGTTTATTTGTTTACTTTTCTATTCATAAAAGAAAGAATGGACTGTTTTGTAAGCAACAGAAAATAAAATGTGATTTATGAACAATGTAGAGTTAATTGCTCCAGTCTACTTAAAATTCCCTTGCTTCTCCCCCATCTACCCACACACCCTCCACCCTCCTTTGCGCCAGCTGCCAAACTGCCGTTGCATCTGTTAAAATGGCAAAACGGACGGACAACAGCCAAAAATGAGGGTGGCATCACTCACAGTAAATGACGTGATATCCTAGTATTATTGTTAACTCCCACCTCTGTGATATCATCTGTACAGAAAGTACACCATTACAGCACAGTGAAGAATTTAGATTTAAACCACTAGGAGACAAAAAAGTTGATGTCTCCACAGTCATAGCACCAAATGGTCCATCTTTTTTCAGTATCTACAAACTAGAAAGTCTAGCACATCTGTAGAAAAGAGTGTTGAAAGTCCTATTTTTCTTCATAGGTGTCCCACCCCTTCGCCTGTCGGAGGCCCACCTGTCCTAAATGCTGTGCCAAATTCCCTCAGTCCACCAAGCAACAGGACGCTGTGGGTTCTAAACCCGCTACCGCCACCTCACCCAGCGTGACCCCTCCTAATCCTAGAGGTGATGCAGGTGTGATCTCTGGTTCAACCTTTCACCCCTCTAATTCCGCCCATCCTGTCGTCACACAAGGTAATTAAAGGGATATTTAACTTTCAACAAAATGATTTAGCACAATTTTACAGAACATTTTGTCAAATGTAAAATATAGCTTTATTCTTTCCTTGATTTTCTGTCTCTAGCAGTCTGCCCCCTCCTTGGTTTTATTTTCTTTACAATATGACCCTTCCTTTGTTTCCTGCTCCTAACTGACTGATCTGTCCTGCTTTTCGAATCCTAGGGGTCACCCACTTGTGTGACCAGTGTGCGTTTGCCACCACTGACATCGACGTGTTGCTCCAACACTATGAAAGCTGCCATACCCTGATCAGCCTAAAGGGGGCATCGCCACATGTCAAGGCTGAGGAGGAGGTCGGGGGAGAGAAGGAGGGGGGAGGAGGAGAGAGAGAGTACTCTTGTACAAAGTGTCACTTCATCACAGAAGTGGAAGAGGAGATCTTTAGACACTACAGGTAAGAGAGAGAGAGAGAGTATGTGCGGGTGTGTGACATAATATCTTAGCAGTGTAATACAGATTTTTGCTTCCAGTGTTGAGTGTTAGGCATCAAAAGGTATGAAAAGCTTCAAAAGAACTAAAAGACACACAGCAAATCCGCCTTTCAGTTATCATAGAAAAGCATTAAAAAGGCAGTAGCCAGTCTGTGTGTGAGTGTGTGTGAGTGTGTGTGAGTGTGTGTGTGAGGGTGGGGAGGGCGGGCAGCCACCTGAAAAAGTCAGTGAATTCACAATTGCACTCTTACATTCAATTTGCCAATTGTTCTAAACACACTGATTTAGTGTTGCTCATTCACTGAGTGATTGAATGTTACACTGAGTGCATGAATGTGACTGAATGTTATTCAAAGAGTCAATATTCCATTTAGAGTCGATGGATGAATGCTCCAATCATCGGATGACTATGTGTATGGAAATTACTCTTAAGTCAGAGAGATGTCAATGTGTTGCTTGAGCAGGAATTCAAATCCCTGTAATTCTTTTTTTTAATACCTTCATTCACATAGGAAAGGTTGACTGAGCACACTGGCTCTTTTTTTAGTTACAACCCACTTCAAGAATCATACAGTTAGACACTCATAGACATTTGGTTAGAGGCATTCACACCTGGGAACTGCCCAGACCTGTGACAATGGACAGCATGTCACACTGTTAGAGATTTGTTTCATTGTCCTTCTCACGCCAGAGGAGTTCACCCAGATTTGTCCCTATTCAAGCCTTGGAAATCAAAGTTTGAAATGCAGTCAGTCCGCAACACGAGGCAGGATTGGGGTTAATTCCTCTCACACTACAAGATTAGCCTTGCTGGCTGTTGGTGCCGAGTACCCCATATCTGTTGACTTAGACTCAGACCAATCTTGAAATCATGTCAGGATGGTGAAATTGAGCCTAAAATCAGGCTAAAACTTGTGTAGCTAGAACCCCGTTGAACCAGTCTAGTCACAAATCTGTTTCTTTAAATACTAGTCCATACCTGGGGATGCGTGGGCCACAACTCTGCGCAGACTTGCCAAAAAATGTGCATAAACAGCGTAAATTTGGGAAAATGGAAAAATCTGCTTCGTCAGTCCCTGCCTACGCCAATGCTCAATGCCCATGTGCAGTTTAAGATTGATCGGCCAACCCATTAAGGAGCAAAATGGATGCAGACAGACAGACGGACAGTTTTCCTCATTTTATAGTAGGATTAAGACAAAACTGCCCGGTGGAGACATCATGTAACTATGTAAACAAGTTACTGTATCTATTACGACTATGACTCTATTATGACAACTACTAATATTTGACTCATTGTAGCTTAAGCAATCCTTCCCAGAGCAGCTTTTTCTAAAGAGGAGAGCCCAGTTCAGAGCTTGTAACGTTTGTGTTTGCGTGTGTGAAAATGTGAAATTATGTTTGCGTGGCTGCCTGTACAAATGTGTGTGTGTGTGTGTGTGTGTGTGTGGCCCACTCAATAAGGTACGCTCTGTATTACAGACCTCCAAACAGCCTGGAGAGGTCAGACCAGACTCCAGAACCAACCCGTCGCCTACACACACACATACACGCACGCACACGCACACCGGATTTGCAGTGATAGTGCCAGCAAATGATAGAGAGAGCAAGAGTGAGATAGGGTGGGAAAGAGAGAGAGAGGGGCGGAGTGGGAAAAATGGAGCCAGGGAAAGAGAGACAGACGGAGAGATAGACAGCATTAGAGAGTCAGGGAGATGTTGGGTAGATGGTTTAAAATCTTGCTATTTGAGTATTGACCCAGATTGCTGGTGCATAGCAGTGAGAGTTTGATATCATAAAATACAAATTACACACTTGACTAACACACACACACACACACATGCAAACAAACAAATTATAGCTACTTGATATATGCTCACAAACACATACACAAGTTACTGTTACTCAATACATACACAGCCCCCACAAACTAACTCTCTCTCGCTCTCTCGCTCTCTCACTCTCTCTCTCTTTCTCTCTCTCTCTCTCTCTCATACACACACACACACACACACACACACACACACACACACACACACACACACACACACTCACACGCACACACACAGATAAATTACAGTCTGACACAGCCATCTTACCCAGATTTCTGCTACAAATCGATGAAAGATTTAAAGGTTTGATGTATTTCAGGGCGAGGGGAAGAGGGAAAGAGAGGGAAAGAGAGAGACCGGTGATAGAGGTGATGAAAGGAGAGAGAGAGGGAGGGAAGGAGGGGGGAGACAGGGAGACGGGATGAAGGAGATAGACGATGAAGGAGAGAGGGAGAAAGACAAAGGAAGAAAGGGAGAAAATGGGAGAAAAGCAGAGAGGAAAGGGAAGAGAGGGTGACAGAGAGAGAGAAAGAGAGAGAGAGAGGGGATTTCACAGTCCACTCACGTTCTTAACAGAATCTAAGCTCCGAATCTTGGAGCTCAAATCAAATAAAACTGAAATGAAGCCAGAAAGTTTCACACCACCACTAAAATCAACCAAACCTAAAACGATTCCAAGGCCAAGTTCTAGAAAACAAAATTGGGGATTTAATTACAAAGTGCTCAAAACAAAGGACTGTGGTGTCAGAGAAAAAAAAAAAGAAAAAGTTACCAGCTGAGACAAACTGATCAATCTCAAAGTAGCTTTTCACACCAAAACACTGTAACTTAAGTTCTCCTATATTTTTAAGATACAGACATACACACAAGAGTTTATTAACATATAGTATATGGCAATTCTGTCTCGATTCAAAAATGAGGTGCGTTTGAGCTTGTACATGTGTGTGTGTGTGTGTGTATGCGTGGGTGGACTTGTTACGTGCATGTGTGTATTGACTTCAGAGCATGTAGGATTGCGAACCTGGACACATACAGGTCATTTGAGAGAGAGAGAGAGGTTGTCTCTTCCTAACTATCCAATATATATGGGTATGACTGAAGCTGACCTCGGCCCCTCCTCTCCTCTCCTCTCCTCTCCTCTCCTCTAAATCTGAGTTGACTTAGTCTCACCGTTTTCCTCCTCTAATTGAATAGTTGATTTAATCGACAAATCTGTAAAATTGCTTTCCCCACACTATTGCCTCACAAATAAATGCCACCATGCATCAAGGGCAAAATGACCTAGCGTTTCTGGAAGGCCTGTGCATGTTGTTGTGATGCCAACTCATCATTCCCAATAATAACTCAGAAGCAGGTAAAAATATTGTAAATATCTGACAAATAAAATTTTATTTTGCAAAAAACCCTAACTAATCCCCTGTTTAGGGGCAGCTCATAAAAATATATGAATTCATGAATTTTCAGTCTGATGAATATGACATATTATAAACATTTAGAATACTTGGATTGTATGAAGTTGTAATATCCTGCCTCTTATTTTCCATGGAAAGGGACTGATTGAGTGTATGTGAGACAGATGCTGCTGTTGACAGTGCTCAGGGGAAAGGTGGATTGGATCAGTGCATGTGTAGAATGAATGATATAAACTGTGTGTGTGTGTGTGTGTGAGAGAGAGAGAGAGAGAGAGAGAGAGTGTGTGTGAGAGAGCAAGCGAGAGAATGAATCAGTCAATAAGTGTGTGTGTCCATGCGTGCATACATGCGTGTGAGTGGTGCTGACAAACAGAGAGGCCACTGTCTCTTTGTTCGGCATCTGGAGACATTTAACTCTACTAGGTACAAGGTGTACACACACACACACACACACACACACACACACACACACATTTCCACTAATGTGCGGTCTATTTTGATCTGCTCAAGTCAAAATCATGCTGCTCAAAGCACCAACCCAAATCTTTTGGCTCTGGTAGAACTTCTATCATTGCCCAAGGCATTCATTTGCTTCAGCAATTAATCGAGGGCATTTTTTACTTTATAAAGAGATAGACAGAGAAAGATGGAAAGAGACCAGGAATGAGAGACATACATACACAGAGAGAGAGAGAGAAAGAGAAAGAGAAAGAGAGGGAGGGAGACAAATACGAGGCAGGAAACTGCACTGCATCTCCAGAATTTAGTTGTGTGCTTTATCTGTTTGAACCTACATTTCATATCACACAGATTCCTGGTGTTGTGCTGCTGGCTGGTTCGTCCAACAATTTCTTCCTGTCAATCATGCAAGCCACATGTGCCAGACAGGATGTTGGCAAATCAGACAGATGGTTTATATTCTTACAAATTATATTCCGAGATGAATTTCTAATGTTTGTGTGGGTGTGCTCTGCTTGTTGTTGTTTTTGTTTTTTTTGCATGCATATGTACAGGGTTTTTGGCGGGCTCCAATGTGTGATTGGCGGGTGCCAAAGCTGCCAGAATGGAAAAATGAGTTTGGTGCTGTAGAATGTGACTTTCAACTGTGTTCAATGAGATTTTCCCATGTTCTATTATTGGTTGCTATACAGCACTCCAACCAGCAGGGCGTCGCTCATGAGAGCTGTTGTAAGTGAACACGACAAGCAGTGCTCAGTGAGATGTGTGAAATCACTCATTCAGATTGAGATGCGAGCAAGACAAAAAAGTTAGCCAACTTCTGGCTCATTTGTCAAATACGTTCTTAGCTAGCCGGGTCTGTTTGTAAATACCTGCACAGAGCCTGTGTGTGTGTGTGTGAGAGAGAGAGAGAAAGAGAGAGAGAGAGACTAGTGAGCCAACAGCCTCTAACAGGTCTGAATTATTAGGCCTTTATTTCTGTACAGTGTTCAACACTCAAAACAACCAAATATTTATCCAAACTTGGTATTTTTCTGTTCATAAATTTTGTGAAATGCTTAAACATATACAGACCTATACCTCAATTTTATATTGCATAAAATATAGTGGATATATATTTTACTTTGTGTTTGGTTTCTGTCTGGTTCAATTCTGCTTCACTGGGTTTCATATTGGTTAATTATAGATTAATAACAGATAATCAACAAAAACGGTCAAATCAGTATCATTCAGTCAAAATTACTAAGGTATTGTTTTTGTATATTTTGTGTATCACCTGTAAATAATTTTCCTATAATAGCCTAAATATGATCAAGCCACTAAAGCATTGAAAATTATTTGAGGTGAATTGGTGGGCCTAAATAACAAGGGTCCAAATTCATGGTACAGAGGGTCGATTGATAGCATTCGCTGGCCCAGACAAGTAGCAGCAAAGGCCGTTTCTTAGCCAGGAAAAACCCCAGTGTTGTGTGTACGGGACATGGCTGGTCATCCAGGGCCTCAGCCAGCAGGAAATGAAGGTGGTTGGGCGATGGGTGATTCATTTTGTGTCATTCAGATTCATTTACTTTCCTCTCAGTTTTGTTTTAATTCGTTGTGATTTAGTGGAACACTGAGTCACTTTTTGGCCACAGGGCTGGTGAAACTCTACCTGACTGGTTGGAGGAAACAGGGCTGGGACCAATGCACTTTAAATTCAGTCAATTCACAGAGTGGATTTCCTTCAAAATTCCAACAGTGGACATTTTTTTTTCATGAGGTGTCATATCCAAGCCATTAACAATGATTCAGAATGATTGTTCTATCAGTGGCAAACCAATTGCTGTTGTTGCTGCATTTCACATTGACAAAATTAATTGACTCCAAAACTTTTCAGGACAGTTACCAAGTCTTTATTCTTGTATTTATTCTCATAGTCTTACTGTTTTGATGATGTGACTTACTGTCACATTGAAGGTTAATTCTTCATTATAAAATCTGTGTTTTTTGAGATGCCATACTAGAGTACAAGTGTATTATGGAAACGGGGTTTATACAAATGCAAACAAACAATTTTTAGATTCAAAAAACATTTAAACATGCAAGAATAACAGCACTGCTTTCAATCAAATTCCAAATTAAATAAGTAAATAAATATCCTTTATTGTTTTCGAATTCATTCTATATTCATATCTACATGCTCATCTTTTATTCATTCTAATTCAATCCTATTTGCTAATTCACTCCCTGCTTCTTTCTCTCTCTCTCTCTCTCTCTCTCTCTCTCTGTAGGCGTGTCCATGCGTGTTGCCGTTGCCGACGCTGCGACTTCACGGCTCCCGATTCGTCGGCCCTCCTCGACCATTTTAACTCCGCCCACTGTCATGACTCCTCCCCCTCGTTAAGTTCGTTGACAACCACCTCTTTAGCCACCTCACTGACAACCTCGTTAAGCCCCTCGTTAGCGCTCTCGGCCAATGGCTGCTCAGCTCCCTCTACCTTAGCCATTAAAGAAGAGAGCAAGGGGGATCTTCGCCTCCTCTACTCCCTCGCACCACCTGAGGGGAGGTTGGCAGAAGGAGGGAGGGAAGAGGGGGGAGGGGTGGTAAAAAGTGAGGGAGGAGAGGAGAAAGAGAGAGGAGAGCGGGAGAAAGGCTGGGTTCTTGGGGAGACCAGAGGACTAGGAGAAAGAGGAGGTGAGCAGGCCCATGGTTTACTGTGGGTGCCCAAGGAGCGAATGGGAGGCGACAGAGGGGTAGAAAGAGGTGCAGGGGGTGGGAGCCCCTCTCTTTTCCCCTCCCCCCTCTCACTGTCGTTCGTTTCAGCCAATCACGAGGCCTCGCAGCAAAAAAGGGGTGTGGCTTCACCTAGCATGGTCTACCTGGGAGACACCAAATCGTTTTTGGGAGATAACAAGTCGTTTTTGGGAGACGCCAAGCCGTACGGCGGAGGGAGGCCAGGAGGAGGAGGTGCAGGTGGAGGAGGAGGGGAGAAGCAGAGCCAGATGCCTCCTCAGCAGTACTCAGGAGGAGGAGGAGGAGGAGCAGGGAGCGGTGGAGGAGGAGGACAGGAGGCCAAAGGCGGAGCCGCTAAAGAGGAGTCCCAGTCCCTGCTACGGGTAAGGTGGAACACGTACACACCCTCCTCATCTGTCCTCTTTATTCCTCTGTTCCACACTCGCCTCGTTTCCTCACATTTAGTTTGATCCTTCTCCTTTCTCTCTTTCACGCTGTGATTTTTTTTTTTTTTTACCCTATGTTCACTCTCTCTCCCTTTGAATTTGGAGGCCATTGTAGCTAGCTCTCTACAGCCGGATCCTTCCTGTTGTGAGCGCTAGTTGTCAAAGTGCCTTTTCTCCTGTTCCTATGAGTAAGATGCTGGGATCAGACCTCATGCGGAGAGCAGCTACACTAAAATTCATAATATTTCAGTCATATTCAGAGTACCGATATTAATTTATTTCTGCTAACAAAGCATGGACATGTGTGTTGCCGCATGCGTGTGTATGCCCATATGTGAGCTTTTGTCCATGTGTATGATTCAATGACATAATTTCCTTTCCCATAAGATGTATTTTTTTCTTTTTTTTTTATTAAACTGGAACTCAGAACATTGAGAAACTGGCCAGTTGTTATGGCAACGGGGAGGCAAACTGACAGTTCCCATGGTTACTACCTGTCAATCAGTTCCCTCTCCCTACTCTGCGGCCCAGAATGCTTCACTTCACGGTGATGTCATGGACTGGCGGGAACAGATTTGTGGTTTGCCAACACCTCAAAGCGTGGCTACGATCACATTAGATCAGAATAGACTGGACTTTGTCTGTGTGTGTGTGTGTGTGTGTGTGTGTATGTGTGCATGTGTGTGTGTGTGTGTGTGTGTGTGTGTGTGTGTAGTGTCAGGGCATTGACTTGGGAGTGTGTAAGCAGTGGTCTTGAATATGAGAGTGGTGTGTATGTGTGTGCATATCTGTGTGTGAGTGTGTCCCTGTGTGCTTGAGTGTATGGTGTCTTTGTGCATGTTTAAGTGTATTTGCGTGTGTGTGCTTATGCATGTGTGTGTGAGGTGTTGGCAGTAACTTGGCGGACTAGGCAGGGTGGGGCAGCAAGAGGTTTACTCATTATCTTGGGTGGGGCGATGTGTGTGAGTGAAAGAGAGAGAGAGAGTGACTACATTTTGAGAGAGAAGGAGGGAAAGGGAAACGGATGGGAAGATAGTGAGATAGAGAGAGAAATGTTTGTATGTGGCAAGAAAAGTTAGTGTTGAGTGAGAGAGAAAGAAAGTAAGGGAGTGAGAGATGGAAAGAAAGAAAGAGAGAGGGAAGGGAGAGGGAGACAATTTGTTAGAGATGAGAGGCAGAACAAGACTTATACTTTAATAGGTTCATAAGATATGGCCTTCGCTGCTATCGCGCTCTCTCTTTCTCTCTCTCTCGCTCTCTCCTCACAATATTTATTCTCAGTTACCATGGCATGCACTGACACGTCTCACACACACACACACACACACACACACACACACATACAGACCGAGGTTGACTCATCACTGGGCAGGGTTAGGGAGGAGCACTAATGCAAAGGATCTGAAATAGCTTAGTACACACACACGCGCACATATTGACACTTAAACACACACACACACACACACACACACAACGTCTAGTCCTATTTGAATGCAGCTCTTGATGCTACTGGGCAGAGTCTGAACTATAAAGGGTGAATCCACCCAAAATACAAGTTGACTGTTCATAGAGTGAAGTGGGTGGGGGAGAGATAGGGAGGGAGAGCTAGAAGGAGTTATGGCTGGGGGAGGGAGGAAGAGGAGGAGAGAGGGAAGGATGATGGAGGGATGCAGAGAGCGAGTGTACGGGGGTGGGGTGGGGGGGGTGGGGTGGAGCAAGCAGGCGATTAAAAAGAGACAAAAACAGAAACAAATGGCCACAGTCATATTTCATCTAAAAGTCTGTGTGTGTGTGTGTGTTCTCAGTTTGTGTGCCTGTGCCTGGGTGTGTGTGTGTGTGTGTGTTCTCAGTTTGTGTGCCTGTGTGTGGGTGTGTGTGTGTGTGTGCGCGTGTCAGTGTTTCCCTTGTCCTCACTTGTTCCCTCTATTCTCCTCTGCATCGATCTGTCTCTCTCTTTCCTTTTCATTCTTTTTCTTTCATTTCCCCTCTTTTCCTCAAAGGACGACTCACCTGATACGCAAGGATCAATACACATCTCACACACACACAAAAGTGTCTGTGTATACACACGCGCACACACACACGCACATGCACACACAGTGACACACACACACTCAAGTACACACAAGAACACAGAAAATGTGGTCCTTAGTATTCTGGTATTGGAGGGTTTTTGCTTAGAATAGAGAGAATATTTTCTTTTGAAAGGCCTGATCCATAATTGCAGCACGGTTTCACCCTGTCGAAACAATGTTGCCCCACTATTGACTTTGTTTACATAGTGATTTATTAGATTGAAGACATTTTTTCACTCTCAAATTTTATTGTCTGAGGGTTGGATAAAAGGACTGAGTGTATAAGACAAGAACTGACAGCATTATGAGGTTTGTAAAGTTTGGTTTACCTTTTTATTTTGTAAATGTTGAAATAATACGGACTTTGAGTCATGGTGGGGTTTTTTGAGTTACGATGGGTTGAAAATTTCTAAAAAGCTCAATTTCCGCCTACAAGTCCGACTTTTTAACAACATATGTGAATATACACAAAGTTTAGACGATCTAATGAATTCCAGATTGCGTCTTCAAAGAGAGTTTTATAACAAGGAAGGTAGAGCGTAGATGAATGGACGCACGCAAGAAAGGAAGAAATTATGTATTTGACCTCACAAAGACAATATAATTGTGTTCATCATATGCGGTCATGTGCAATACTGAAATGTGAACCTCAGGGCATTAAAAGTCCCATGCATGACAGTCAATTCCATTTGAGCTGAGAGACAGAGAACAGTGAGAGAGACCGACTGAGAGAGATAAAACGGAATGTGTGCTTTCAGCAGATCAGAGAAGAGTTTCATTAAAGTTTCTCCCGTTTACATTTCCGCCCGACGGAGCTAATTATGTTTAAGACACACACACACACACACACACACACATACACACACACAGCTGTATTTCCATAAAGCTCTTGTTACTTTACTGCGTTCTGTTTCCCGTTTTGCCTCTTTCCCAACTTGAATTCATTTAGCCGTCTACATGATGATGATGTTGATTTTGTGTTTGTGTGCGTGTCAGTGTACATGTGCCTCTGACTGTGTGACTGTGTGTGTGTTCTTTCCACTGTTGTGTACTTAATTATGTGTTATGTGTCTGTGTTTGCCTTCTGTCTGTGTGCGTGTGCGCGTGTCTGTGTGTTCGTGTGTGTGTGTGTGTGTTTTGTAAGGAAATTGAACCTTGAATTGAACTTATCTTCTGCTGTACTGATAATTTAACATCACTTTATATCCGCCACAGGAAATTATGGAGCTTATGCTTTAGTCCATCTGTGTGTGTGGCACTGTTTGTGCTTAATGCTTATTTGTTAGGGGAAAAAAAGCAAAAAAAGTAATGAAATGAGTTTCTCGGTGAGAGCTTAGTTATGAATTATGTTCCTTAATTGACACGTTATGTAATCTGAACATTCTCTCCACATTTTCCGGTCTTTGTTGCCATTACAGCGTCTTGCCATGCATTCACGCTGCAAACACCTTGTGAAGCCAACCTCTGGACGTCCTGTTGACATCTGACACCTTGTTTCCTTGTTTTCTGACCTGGAAAAGTTAGCTGGGTGACAATGCAGGCAGGTAATCCTGTGCTAGTACTGCTGCATATCCCGCCAACTACTGCAACACCATCAGCACTACAGAAAGCAATCAACTATCTTAAACCCATCATCAGACATTAATATGGCAGTATAGTTGCAAGCAGACTTATTAATTCTTTCGGAGCTCACAGACAAAAGAGTTTTCTGCAAAAAGACCTTTCGGAATGTGTCAGCATATCGTACACCTTTAAGTAAAGGTGAAAAATTCTGCCTTTAATTTTTTGCTAGACTACCCACAGTCACTGAGGTATAGTGTGCATGTGTGTGGGAAAATGGAAGAAGTACTGATAGTCACTGGACTACTCTCTCTCTCTCTCTCTGTCTCTCTCTCTCTCTCTCTCTCTCTCTCTCTATTTCTCTCTCACACACACACAAACACACACACACACACATATGCGCGCGTAGAGTGGTCTGTCCTGGGCTGTTCAGTTTGTTTGTGTAGCAGTCACATTTCCCATCAGGACACAGACTCAAATAAACACAGCCATACTGGAAAGAAAAAAGTGTGTGTGTGTGTGTGTGTGTGTGTGTGTGTGTGTGTGCGTGTGTGCGTGCATAATATGTGTGTGTTAGTGTGCAAAATTCAGACCTGTTTGCTACAGTTTAACCTGTGTGTTTGTGTATATGTGAATATGAGTGTGTCAGGACACTTGGCTATGGAAATATTGGTGAATAAGTTGCCGTGTGAGAGTGTGTGTGTGTGTGTGTGTGTGTGGGACTGTGTGTGTGTCACAGCTATGACCTGTGTGTGGCTTTACGCTGTGTGGCAGTCCACAGCAGTCTCATTGTCTGCTAGGAATATTACATTTGGCTTAAAAAATACATTACGCCATTTTAACCACATTTAGACTCAATTTGGCGATCCCACACATGCCACGCATACACACATATTACAGCTGACAACATACGCAGTGGGAAGGCGACGGCTTGGCCTTTTAGGCTCACGCACGTCAAGAACTGGCCCATTAGCTCAACTGTATCTTGGCTCATGTTTGGATGTTGATCCAATTTCCAGTGTGTGCTTTGAATTCTCTGATTGACTGATTCCGACTTGGGTAAAAAAAAGTATAATGTTTGTTTTCAACCTGCCAGGAGAACCTGATGCTTTACCACATCACACCGCTTCAGAAAGTGGCAAGTCAGTTGTCAGTCACAGAAAAGTGTCTTAAAGTGACTTTCAAATCCCAGGCTTTGGCAGTGTGTTTTTTTTCATTGGGTTATTTTTTTGGCAGCAGGGTGCGGCAAAGTGATTAGGGAAATGTCCCTCAACCGGAAAGCCTGGGCTCGATCCCCTGTGACTGCAAGCATCCGCCCTGCTGAAGTGTCCTTGAGCAAGACGCTGAATGCCTATCTAACATGCATTTAGAGTTGAGAAATGCTGTCTTCTCTTATTACTTTGAATCGCTGTTTTCTGAAGTAATGGAGTAGTTTATATCTCATAGTCTCAAATAATGTGAAATAGTTTTGAGTTTGAATTTAGACCAACATGCCGTCTATTTAGATAGCTTCTTATTCCGGCGAGCATTTCATTGGTTCAGACACATGTCGATTACTCAGACAGCCGTTTCATTGGTCCAGCTGTGCGCCCGTGACACAGATGTTCCACCCTCCCCACTAGCGAGCCAACCAGGTGTTTTTCATCATGTTGACATGGCAACGGTAAAACACAGTGGTTATTTTAGCTCCTAGCTGTAATTTAGACGTTTACATCAATTACTGTTACAATCAACTTACACACACACTACTGGATATGTGTGTGCATGCGTATATGTCTGTGTGTGTGCGTGTGTGTGTTCTTTTTATATTTCTCAATGTTTTTCTGTCATGCCATACACATGCAGTCTCTCTGTCCTTCTGTGTTTCTCTCGCTCTGTCGGTCTCTCTCTCTCTCTCTCTCTCTCTCGCTCTTTCTTTTTGTGTAAGGCGGGAGCATTTCACCACAGGCTGTGTGTGTGTGTGTCTGTGTGTGTCTGTGTGTGTGTGTGTGTGTGTGTGTGTGTGTGTGTGTG